>NC_135972.1:11653355-11883355 GCF_053455715.1 Rhinoraja longicauda | reverse complement strand
AGTCCTGTCCTCATTGGAGACGCTCGGATAGTCTTTTAGATTTTTTTTTTAGATTTAGAGATACAGCGCGGAAACAGGCCCTTCGGCCCACCGAGTCCGCGCCGCCCAGCGATCCCCGCACATTAACACTATCCTACACACACCAGGGACAATTTTTACATTTACCCAGTCAATTAACCTACATACCTGTACGTCTTTGGAGTGTGGGAGGAAACCGAAGATCTCGGAGAAAACCCATGCAGGTCACGGGGAGAACGTACAAACTCCGTACAGATGGCGCCCGTAGTCAGGATCGAACCTAAGTCTCCGGCGCTACATTCGCTGTAAGGCAGCAACTCTACTGCTGCGCCGCCTCTTTGATCGGACTTTGCTGGACTTCTTGCATTAAACGTTATTCGAGTCTCGATTGTCATCATGTATTGTCTGTCCACTGACTGGTTAGCACGCAGCTAAAGCTTTTCACTGTGCGTCAGTACACGTGACAAACCTCATTGGTGATAGACACAAAATGCTGGAGTAACTCAGCGGGACAGGCAGGATCCCTGGAGAGAAAGAATGGGTGACGTTTCGGGTCGAGACCCTTCTTCAGACTCGTCGGTGCTTGTGGGAGCTTGCAGTATTCAGTTCGGCTACAGTGTTTCTCACAGTAAAGCAGTGGCTGCAGTTTAACATTGGCGCCTCAGCCTAGTTCTACCCTACACTCTAGGGACAATTTACCGGGGCCGATCCGGAGCACCCGGAGAAAACCCACAAGGTCACAGGGAGAACGTACAAACTCGGTACAGACAGCACCTATAGTCAGGATCGAACCAGGGTCTCTGGAGTTGTAAGGCAGCAATTCTACCACAGCGCCACCGTGATATTGTGTTGGGAGACCCATCAGTTGCTCCTATTTTAGTGGTCTAGTCTCGAGGCTGAACAGCAAGATCTTATTTATGTATTGTTTCGCTCCCTTGAATGAATGCCAAAATCCACCTTCTGTTCTTTATTCCTGATCCACAAGAAATAGGTTTGTTTGTAAATAAGGAGTCATGAAATTTATGTCCATTGTTTAGTTTAGCGATACAGCATGGAAACAGGCCCTTCAGCCCACCGAGTCCACGCCGACCATCGATCATCTGCATACTAGTTCTATGTTATCCCACTTTAGCATCCTGCATACTAGGGGCAATTTACAGAGACCAATTAACCAACAAACCTGCACGTCTTTGGAATGTGGGAGAAAACCCATGCAGTCACAGGGAGCAGGTACAAACTCTGCACAGACAGCACCCGAGGTCAGGATCGAACCCGCGTCTCCGATGCTGTGAGGGAGTAGTCTCTTTCCCCCACCCCCATAACCTCATAGTGCAGGTTTGCAACAAATGCAAAGACTAGTTAGTGTTTATAGGCACTCAACCTTTAAACCCGATGCATGTTACTGTTTATTGACCCTTCAATGCACCTTAAGCAAGGCTTGATAGTGAAAGCTCACTGACTGACTGATGCAGTTGACTGGGGCTTTGAGTACATTGCCAAGGGATCTTGCCACAGTATGCTGTTAGACCCTGAGACCCCAAACGCAGCACAAGTCATTACCACCTTTGTATCAGGTGTGGGTGTGGGGGGGGGGAGAGCAAAGCGGGAAAACCAGGACAAATCGGGGACAACAACAGACGACCTCTGGCAAGGGGCTTCCCTGATAGGCTGATTGTTATTAGAAACTGCGTAAACCCAAGAGAGATACATCGTTGTGAACTGTGGAACTAGTTAATGGATGTTTGGTTGGGGGGGGGGTGGGGGGAAGAGGGAGGGAGGGGATTGGAGATGTTTTTTCCAAAGATGCTTCCTCGCCTGTTGAGTTACTCCAGCATTTTGGGTCTATGGTATAAACCAGCAACTGCAGCTTTAAAAATAAAATGATGTTTACACTTGGTAAATCGAGTAGTGAGAGGAGGTGCGAAGCAAAAGTGTGTAGTGTTGCTGCATGTAAGATTGTCACTGTTCTCTCTGGGACATATGACAATAAACCACTCCTGACTGAGATCAGTAGCTGTGTTGGACTGGGTAGTGGGGGAGCATCCAGGGTGGGTGCCCATTCTGCACACACTTATGCAGACTGCCTGGCTTTCTCATCTCAAGTGCCAGTGTGCCCGGCGAGATTGTTCGCCTAGTGCGGCTCTGTGAAGCTGCTGATTAATTTCCTGCTGCTCTTTGATTTCACACTGTTGCAGCCTAACCCGCCGTGCCTATCACAGACGGAATGTCATGTCATATTGGGCGTTAATTAATGCCAAACAATTTCCAACTGTTTTGAAAGTAGCGGCATGCTGCTGGAAAGGTTGAGGACACAGAATCGCTTTTGAAATTGTGGCTGAATTTCATCATCGGAGGTGAGATGTTGCAGTCATGGATCAGCCAGTAACGGGCAAAATGACAGGCAGACGACGTAGGGAATGGCAATTCAGGGATGTTGAAAACCGCCTCGCATACAAAGCTGAGCTGGGGCAGCCCAGACCACGGCTGGAGTCCACTCTGCCCTTCGTTCAGCGAAGAAGACTACAAAAGGTTGTGAGCACTGCCCAGTCCACCACGGCTTCTGACCTCCCCACCAACAAAGGGATATACGGGAGTCGCTGCCTCAAAAAGGCAGCCAGCATCATCAGAGACCCACACCACCCTGACCACACTCGCATTTCACCCCTACCATTGGGAAGAAGGTACAGGAGCCTGAGAACTGTAACGTCCAGGTTCAGGAACAGCTTATATATAGTATGAAAATAACTGCAGATGCTGGTACAAATCGATTTATTCACAAAATGCTGGAGTAACTCAGCAGGTCAGGCAGCATCTCGGGAGAGAAGGCGTGGGTGACGTTTCGGGTCAAGACCCTTCTTCAGACTGATGTCAGGGGGGTGGGACAAAGGAAGGATATAGGTGGAGACAGGAAGATAGAGGGAGATCTGGGAAGGAGGAGGGGAAGGGAGGGACAGAGGGACACCTTCTTCCCTATAGTCAGGCTATTAAACACTCCAGCCTCCGTTAATCTCTGAACTACATGGACTATTATTGTTATTATTGCATTATTATTAAATAATGATGTGTGCGTGTGTGAGAATATATATAAATAGGTACACGCACTGAACTTTTTCTGATTATTGTATTTTTTTAGTGTACTATGTTTACCTATTTTGTTGTGCTGCTGCAAGCAAAAATTTCAGTTCTATCTGGGACACATGACAATAAAGCACTTTTGACTCTTAAAGGCCTAGCTAATCCTATGTTAGTTTGAACACAACCTTCTCTTCCTCGCTCCATTCCCTTTGACTCCCTTGTTTTTTTTAACTGTCTGCCAATCTTTGCCTTTGAATGTATTCAATAATTCTTGGTTAAAAATTGCCAAAGTATCTCAACCCACTGAGAGAAAACAGGAGGCGCAGAAGAAACACTTCAAGTTGTGTCTCGCTGGAGTAAAGGTATAGGTGACATTTCGGGTTGACATCCTTCAGAAGGTCTGAAGAAAGGTCTCAACCTGAAACATGGTCTGAAGAAAGGTCTTAGCCCGAAACGTCACCTATTCCTTTTCTCCAGAGATGCTGCCTGACCCGCTGAGTTACTCCAGCATTCTGTGTCTATCTTCGGTTTAAACCAGCATCTGAAGTTCCTTCCCACATACGTTGTCCCTCACAATCTTTTGTGTCCACCTGTGCGGTAGATTGGGCTGAATTATTTGAGCAACTGCACTGTTCCTGTGCTGTACTATGTTCTATGTTTGAAACTTGAACCAAACTGTTGAGCATCCAGGCATTTGGATCTTCCCTCGCCTTGTGTCCAAGACCTCAATCACTGTTTGATGGGTTGAGATTTACACACAGTTTTTGAATTTCCCAGTCATTGAGTATTTCTAGACTCTGAGCAGTAGAGTATTGAACGCTGTGGGATTTTGGAGGTTGGCTGGAGGCACGGTAGCGCAGCGGTAGAGTTGCTGCTTTACAGCGAATGCAGCGCCGGAGACTCAGGTTCGATCCTGACTACGGGTGCTGCACTGTAAGGAGTTTGTACGTTCTCCCCGTGACCTGCGTGGGTTTTCTCCGAGATCTTCGGTTTCCTCCCACACTCCAAAGACGTACAGGTATGTAGGTTAATTGGCTGGGTAAATGTAAAAATTGTCCCTAGTGGGTGTAGGATAGTGTTAATGTACGGGGATCACTGGGCGGCACGGACTTGGAGGGCCGAAAAGGCCTGTTTCCGGCTGTATATATATGATATGATATGATAAACAGGTTTTAGACTTCGATCAGTAGATGTGTGCAAGCTCCCCAAGTGTGCAAGATGTTCTCTTTGCTTAACTAAAATAGAGCAATTCACCTTGTGCTCATTCTCCAGCGGAGGCCACTAAAGATATGGGTGGAAGGTTTGCATGGTGCACACAGAGACCATGTATCAGGCTGTTGCTTTTTTCTATCCTTAATTCTAATCCAGGAAAAATCCCAGGGATCACAAGTACGCTCCTCACAAACACCACTCCTCGCTGAGTAGTCAAGAGTGTTTTATTGTCGAATGTCCCAGATAGAACAATGAAAAACTGACTTGCAATAGCACAACAGAATAAGTAAACATAGTACACTGTAAACAATATAATAAATGAAGAAAAATGTTCACTATGTTTGTGTATATATATATATATATACACACACACGCGTGTGGTGTATATGTGCATGTGTATATATGTATATTTAGTTTATTGTCACGCCTACTGAAGTGCAGTGAAAAGCTTTTGTTCTATGCTAACCAGTTAACGGAAAGACAATGCATGATTACAATCAAGCCATTCACTGTGTACAGATAGATGTATGATAAGGGAATAATGTTTAGTTCAAGGTAATGCCAGTAAAGTCCAATCAAAGATAGTCTGAGGGTCATCAATGAGGTAGATAGTAGTTCAGGACCGCTCTCTGGTTGCATTAGGATGGTTCAGTTGCCTGAAAATAGCTGGGAAGAAACTGTGGATAGGCACACAATGCTGGAGTAACTCAGCGGGCAGGGAGCATCTCTGGAGAGAAGGACATTTCGGGTTGAGACCCTTCTTCAGAAACTGTCCCTGGATCTGGAGGTGTGTGTTTTCACATTTCTATATCTTTTGCCTGATGGGAGAAGTGGGAAGAGGGACGTACGTGTATGCTGTGAAGCCTGTTAATTTTGAGCACAGCGCTATATTCAGAAACAAGATGAGAGGCTGTCAGTGTAGGTTCAATGGAGATATTTACCCATTAACCACCTGGCTGGTGGCCAAGCCCGCGGTGTCCACCGGCATAATTCCGCGAATGATATTTGACAATTCTAACACTGTCTGCTCCCCAGGCTGGGCTTGTGTCAGACAGTCACAGCAGCCTGTGTGGGTTCCCACACGCGCTCTCAAAAGAGCTGCTATTACCAAGCAGTTGGTGCTTTTCTGCCACAGCAAAAGTGAGAAGCTTGTGAGTAATCCCCTGCCGCACTAATTGGATTAAGAAAATCGGCTGTACTATCGTAGTATTTGCCTGCCCAATTCACCGCCCCCCCTCCGCAATCCTCCCCTGCTGTTTCTGACATTGCACTATTATCTCCAGCTAAATGGAAAATAAATAAAGGAGGAAATCCTTTCTTCCGATTGCTTCTTCTGCCGACCTCCATCGGGGAGTGTTGTGCTTGGCAATGTGACTGCTTTTGAGTTCAGTTGTTTTCTAGCATCTTTTTCCACTTCACTCCCCAACTCGCTTGTGGAGCCCCCCCCCCAATCTCGCCTCACTCTCTTATGGGGACATCACACACCCCCCATCTCGCCTCACTTGTGGAGATTCCCCCCCTCCCCCCCCCCCCCCCCCCCCCCCACACCCTACATTAGCCATTCACATTAGCCATTCTGAGAAAGACAGTTAGCAACTGAAATTTTGCACCTCTGTTAGATTGAGAGATTGGACGTTCAGACTTAAGACTTCAGACTTAAGAAAATCTTCTTCCCCACGGCAATCTGTCTCCTGAACCTATCGTCTGTTTCACACTCCTTTCTCTGAGCTGCTGACGCGTACTCTTGCTCTAAACTGAGTTTGGGTTTAGTTTACTGTCACGTGCACCGAGGTACAGTGAAGCTTTTGTTGCACGCTAACCAGTCAACGGACAGACAATTCATGATTACAACCGAGCTGTACACAGTGTACAGATACGTGATAAGGGAATAACATTTAGTACAAGATAAAGCCAGTAAAGTCCGATCAAAGATTGTCCGAGGAACTCCAATGAGGTAGGTCGTAGTTCAGGGGCTGCTCTCTAGTTGGTAGGATGGTTCAGTTCCCTGATAATAACTGCACCTCATTCAGTTATTCCATTATTATATTTTCATTATTTGATTATTAATTTGGATCGCACTACAGTCATGCACCAGGTTGCTGATTTTCCCACGTCATCACATTTATTGTTGTATTTATTCACAAAATGCTGGAGTAACTCAGCAGGTCAGGCAGCATCTCAGGAGAGAAGGAATGGGTGACGTTTCGGGTCGAGACCCTTCTTCAGACTGAAGAAGGGTCTCGACCCGAAACGTCACCCATTCCTTCTCTCCTGAGATGCTGCCTGACCTGCTGAGTTAAGAAGGGTCTCGACCCGAAACGTCACCCATTCCTTCTCTCCTGAGATGCTGCCTGACCTGCTGAGTTACTCCAGCATTTTGCGAATAAATACCTTTGATTTGTACCAGCATCTGCAGTTATTTTCCTACACTTTATTGTTGTATTTATCATTACTGTACGTATGCTGTTCACTCTGTGAGCTTTGTTCGAACAAAGAATTTAATTGCACCCTGGTGCATGTGAACATTAAATGAATTTGAATCCGAGATGCATTTCTTCACCTTGCGGCAGCCCAGACATCCCCTCTCCCACTGTGGCTCCAAGGTAATCACGTAGCTGTCATATCGACTGGAGGTAAATTAAATCTGACGTTGCAGTTAAAATTCAAGCAAGTGAGAATAGCAGACTTCTGGATTGGTGACTACGGATCTAACCAACGCCACAATCCGTCCAAGCACAAACTTCTTTATGTTCCAGAGTTGTCAAAGTAAGGATTGCAGTGTTCCCACAGTCATGCTCTCCTCCTCACTTGGGTTTATTTATGGTCCAGTGGGACTGTCCACCATGTCCAAAGGTTGTTGGCTCGACCCTACTCTGGGGATTTGAGTGTCTGAATGCCCGGTGCACGTAGCATGCTGCACAGTTGGAAGCACAGGCTTTGGGCAAGATGATACTTGGAAGCCCATGATATCAGACATAGGAGCAGAATTAGGCTGTTCGGTCCAGTCCATTCTGCCATTCAATCGTGGCTGATTTATTATTTTTTTTCCCTCTCAACCCCATTCTCCTGCCTTCTCCCCATAACCTATTACGTCCTTGCACAGCGGTAGATTTGTTGCCTCAAAGTGGGTTGGATCCTGACTGCGGGTGCTGTCTATACTGAGTTTGTACGTTCTCCCTGTGACTGCGTGGGTTTTCTCTGGGTACACTGATTTCCTCCCACATTCCAAATACGTGCAGGTTTGTAGGTTAATTGGTTTCTGTAAATTGTCCCTAGTGTGTGGAATATGAAAGTGGGAAACATAAACTGGTGTACGGGTGATCATTAGTCGGTGCAGATTAAGTGGGCCGAAGTGGGTTTCCACAATGTGTCTCCAAACTAAACTAATCAAGAGCCTATTAGTTAAAGCTCTGCTTTAAAAATACCCAATGTCTTGACCTCCACTGCCGTCTGTGGCACCACCCTCGAGCAAAGGAAATTCCTCTTCGTCCTCATTCTAAAAGTGCTGTATGTCCTTTTATTCTGTGTGTGCTCTCTGGTTCAAGACTCTCCCATTACTTTCCACAGACCTTTCATTATGTGGTAGCCCCACTTGCCCTCTGACGGGATGTAAAAGATGCCAACCTCTTTCATGGGGGTCCCTTCAATGGGCAGGCCAGGAATTGTTCCTCAACCGACATGTAGATTTGGTCCTTTGCAAAATCCACTTTATGTAAGCTTATTTGCCAGAATTTGTATATTGCATTTGTGACTACAGTTCAAAAATCACATTGTTAGCTGTGAAATCTATATACTAAAACTCTCGTTTGTTATCTTGTTTGTGACTGAACTTCAGCCAAAACGGTACACGATAGCGTGACAATTTTAGGCCCACCTTACTCACCATTGTCACTTTAGTGATAATGCAAGTAGTTTTATTGAAATCGGTGTTATATTTTTAGTTATTCACATTTTAAAGTTTAAACGGAGGGGGGAGTGGGGGAGAAGGGAAAGGGGAGGGGGGGGGGTTGAGGAGAGAGGGAGGGGGGGTTGAGGAGAGAGGGGGGGAGGACAGGGTGCTGCACCAATGCAGGAGAGGTTTGGGCCCAACGGGTCCACTTTGTCTAGTGTTTTATAAAATGGAAATCAGATGTGAGAAAATGGGGCATTTTAGACTATTACCAGTAGAGTGGTTAAAAAATGTCGGGTTAATGTTGTACATTAAAATAAAAGGGACACAGTAGGATTAGTGTGAATGGGTGCTGGATGGTCGGTGTGAACTTGGTGGGTCAAAGGGCCTGTTGCACTGCATCTCTCTGTGGCTCTGTTATTTTGTATTAGGGCTTGGAAGGCTTAGGTTTGAAGTGAAAGGGGAATGATTTAATGGGAACCTGAGGGGCAATGCTTTCACTCGGAGGTTGTTGAGTGTGTGGAAAAAGCTGCCAGAGGATGTAGATGGTTCAGTACAATAACACCATTTAAAAGACATTTGGACAGATACATGGATAGGCAAGATTTTGAGGGAGATGGGCCACACGTGGATAAATGGGACTATGTTGAATGGGGCATGCACCAAGGGGAGTTGACCAATTCTTGCTGCTGCCCGTGTCAGATAATTCAACTTGGGCCAAGAATCGAAGCAGTGACATTATATATCGTTCCTCAACCAGCCACTGCACACGCCCATTAATAAAAGAACATGGTGACGGCTTATTCCATCACTGAAGACAAACTGTGGTAATGGAAAAGACAATTACTTTCCCTTTGTATTGCCAAAGGAAAAAAAATGAACTGTGAAAGATCACAAGGCAATTCAATTCAGCTATGCAAGCGAAAGATATTTTACTTAAAGCAGCTAACGTTTAAAAGTGACCAGCAGTTGGATTGCTTTAGACGTTTGTGTGGGCCGTGTTTTATTAATGATGAGTGCCCTTCCACAGAGATTAAGAGAAGGTGTTTAATCTAAAATAAGGACTGTTTTGGCTCAACTTTTCCTTGAAGACCTTTTCCCGTGTGAGGCTGAGCATGGTAGCGTGGCAGCCTGTTCATTGAGTGTTTGCACCTTTCTGGGTGCAGCTCTGGAGGACCAGAGCTCTCCCTATCCCCGACACAGATGCCAGCTGTGATCCACACAGCGGCCCCGACACACACACACACGCACGCACGCGCGATAGGGGCAGGAATAGGTAACTCGGTCCCAGGTGATCTGCCCCAACTTCATCTCCTCATCCCTGTCAAATCCTCAACCATATTCCCTGGATTATCACAAATATTATCCACTTTCTTTTGTTTTACAGCACTCTATCTCGGCTTCGGCCCACCCAGTGCATGCTGACCACTAATCACCCGTTCACACAAGTTCTCTGTTACCCCACCTTTTCATCCACTCCCTGCACACGCTAAAGGCAATTTACGGTGGCCACATACCCACACGTCTTTGGGATGTGGGAGGAAACTGGAGCACCCGGAGAAAACCCACGCGGTCACGGAGAACGTGCAAGCGCCACACAGACAGCACCCAAGATCACGATCAAACCCAGGTCTCTGGCGCTGTGAGGCGGCAGCTCGACCAGCTGCGCCACTGTGCCGCCCGCCAACCCTCTTTCATTATCTCCAATGATCTGGCTTCCACGACATCTGGGATAGAGACGGCGAGAGATTTGCCACTCTCTGTGTAACAAAGGTCCTCAGTTTTAGAAAACATCGAAAATAGTTGCGGGAGGAGGCCATTTGGCCCTTCTGAATGAGTGTCCACTCGTATTGTAACTTCTTGTCCAGGATTCTTCCACTAGTGGAATCATCTCAAACTCTATCCTACCATTCCTCTCTGTGATGTTATATTTCAGTGAGATTGAACCTCATTCTTCCAAACTAATTACATTGCTCAGTGAAGAGAGCAGATTCAATCCTGACCTTGGGTTCTGTCTGTGCGGAGTTTGCATGTTCTCCCTGTGGCCTTTCTCCGGTTTCCTCCCACATCCCAGGGCATGCGGGTTTGCAGGTTCATTGGCTTCTGTGAATTGCCTTTGGTGTGTAGGATGCAAAAGTGAGATAACATAGAACTAGTGCGAGCAGGTGATCTGTGGTTGGCACGGACCCGGTGGGCCGAAGGGCCTGGTTCCACACTGTATCTCTAAATTAAACATACCATTGGACACCTCCTTAGTTCTATGCTCAAAGATGTGCATGCATTTGCACATGCAAGTCCACACTTAAAAACCCTTTGCACGCACAGATCACTGAACATCACAAAGCCCTGTGCTTGCAAATTGTTGCATTGAAGCAACAGGGACCACTGGATCACCACTTGCAAAGAGCTATTGACAGGGAGCAGAGAGCAGCTCCTTGCCTTCAGAGACTTGTCCCACATGAATGTGCCGAGTCTTATTACTCAGTACTGTGGGTCCCGGAACAGCTTTCACTTTTGATCTGTGGCAATGATAGCTGGACCAGCCTGTGTCAGCTAGTAGTGAACGCTGGCAAAGCTCAAAGCCTGTCAACAAAGTGGCTGAGTTTGTACCAGATTGCAGTAATCAGTTCCTATTCTGCCTTGGGCACGGGAACAAATGTCATGCTTTAACCTGATACTCTCTGTCTGTCTGTCTGCCTGGTGCTCAGGGCCAGAGGTTAGTGTGGACACCAGGGAGATTAAACTTCAAATAGATCAATATCTATCAACACCCTGCCGTGTAAACAGAACTTATTCCGAGATATCGCAATCATTGCAGCAAAGGACGAGTACTCAGAGAAGACACGCAGACTGGGCAGGGAGCTTCAGTCCAGCGCTGCCGAGAGACAGCATGGAGCATTGAACATAAAAGCACGACAAAGCCATTTGACCCTTTGAGTCTCCTTTAGGTTTAGTTTCGTTTATTGCCGAGGTACAGTGAAAAGCTTTTGTTCCGTGCTATCCAGTCAACGGAAAGACTATATGTATTTACAGTCGAGCCGTCCACAGTGTACAGGTACACAATAAAGTTAATAACGTTTAGTGCAAGACAAAGTCCAGTAAAGTCCGATCAAATATAGTCCGATGGTCCCGAATGAGGTAGATTGTAGCTCAGGACTGCTCTCTAGTATTCTCCTTTCGTGTCCATCATCCATGTTTCAAATGTTACATCACTGTCATCGTCCGTCCGGCGACAATCAGTGGGGGCCATCACTTGTACAATAGACGGTGGTGGTAGCAGAATTAGCTCAGGACACGTCCAGTTTCCAGCCCCGTGAGGTGGACGCTTCTGCTATGGGGCCTGCTCTCTAGTTGCAGGTAGGATGGTTCACTTGCCTAATAACAGCTGGGAAGAAACTGTCCCTGTATCTGGAGGTGTACGTTTTCACACTTTTATACCTCTTGCCTGATGAGAGAGGGGAGATGTTAGGTTGTTATTGTCAAGTGTATCGAGGTACAGTGAAAGATGTTTGTTTTGCAGGCGACCCACAGATAATACTAAACGTAAATATAATCTCGTCAAACTCAAGTACAATGGTTGGAGCAAAGGGGAAGATACAAAGTGCAGAATATAGTTCTTGTCGATATAGCCGTGTTGTTCCAGAAGATCAAGGCTAATCCCCTTCCATTTACTGTGTCTGGTCTCCATATGTTCTGATTCCCTTGTGTCTAAAAGCCCATCAGCCTCGGTCTTCAATATACTCAACAATGCACTAGCCACTGCTCTCTCGGGTCAGGGGTGCCTTGATTAACATCTGTCAGTGTGAAGATATTTCTCCTCATTTCACTTCCAGCTGACTGACTGCCATAAGTATAAAACAGGCTACTGGAGGAACTCAGCGGGTCAGGCAGCCTCCATGGAGAGAAACTGACAGACAATGGTTCACGTTGGGACACATTCTTCAGACCCTTCATCAGCTGAAGAAGATTCTGCTTTAAAACAGTAATAAAAAGGAACTGCAGGTGCTGGATTATCCAAAAGATAGACACAAAGTGCCGATTGGTGTAACTCAGCGGGTCAGGCAGCAGCTCTGGAGAAAATGGATCGGTGACATTTTGAGTCAAGGAGTGCGAGGTGTCTGAAAAAGGGTCCCGACCTGTAACGACACCTATCCTTGTTCTCCAGAGATGCTGCCTGACCCGCTGAGTTACTCCAGCACTTTCCGTCTATCTCTAATCCAAAACCGAGTTGGCCCATTTCCCACCACAAATGCCGAGTAATTCCAGCATCCTGTTTTTTTGCTCAGAGTTCCAGCATCTGCAGGAAAAATGTTCCCAATGTTGGGAGAGTCCAGAACCAGGGGTCACAGTTTAAGAATAAGGGGTAGGCCATTTAGGACTGAGATGAGGAAAAACCTTTATAACCAAAGAGCTGTGAATCTGAGGAATTCTGTGCCATAGAAGGCAGTGGAGGCCAATTCAGTGGATGTTTTCAAGAGAGAGTTATAATTTGGTCTTGGGGCAAAGGGAATCAAAGGATATGGGGAGAAAGCAGGGACAGGGTATTGATTCTGGATGATCAGCCATGATCATGAAGGGAGGCACGGTGGCGCAGCGGTAGAGTTGCTGTCTTACAGCGAATGCAGCGCCGGAGACTCGGGTTCGATCCTGACTACGGGCGCCGTCTGTGCGGAGTTTGTACGTTCTCCCTGTGACCTGCGTGGGTTTTCTCCGAGATCTTCGGTTTCCTCCCACACTCCAAAGACGTACAGGTATGTAGGTTAATTGACTGGGTAAATGTAAAAATTGTCCCTAGTGTGTGTAGGATAGTGTTAATGTGCGGGGATCGCTGGGCGGCGCGGACTCGGTGGGCCGAAGGGCCTGTTTCCGCGCTGTATCTCTAAATCTAAAAAAAAAGATCATATTGAGTGGCAGTGTTGGATCGAAGGGCCGAATGGCCTACATCTGCACCTATTTTCTATGTTTCGTGTGTCTCCAAGGTCTATAGTTTAGTTTAGAGATACTGCATGGAACAGGCCCTTCAGCCCACTGGGTTCCTTCCAGAGTACAGTATTTGCTGTACCTTCATGCTTATACACTGCACCTCATGAGCTGCCAACCTAGATTCCTAACACAGCAGCGTGGGTTTTCACCGGGTGCCCTGGTTTCCTCCCAAATTCCAAAGATGTACAGATTTGATGTGATGTTATTTGTCTCTGTAAATTGCCCTTAGTGTGTGAGATGTTAAAGTGGGATAACATCGAACTAGTGTACGGGTGATCGCTGCTCAGCATGGACTCGGTGGGCCGAGGGCCCGTTTCCACGATGTTTCACTGAACTAAACTGCCCCCCAATAATTTCCTCTCTTTTTTCCAGCTGTTTGATCATCTTTTAAAATGAAAAGTGACATTATACTTTGAAAGTGCCCTTTTACACTTGCTGTATGTCTAGACAATAGACAATAGGTGCAGGAGTAGGCCATTCAGCCCTTCGAGCCAGCACCGCCATTCAATGCGATCATGGCTGATCACTCTCAATCAGTACCCCGTTCCTGCCTTCTCCCCATACCCCCTCACTCCGCTATCCTTAAGAGCTCTATCCAGCTCTCTCTTGAAAGCATCCAACGAACTGGCCTCCACTGCCTTCGGAGGCAGAGAATTCCACACCTTCACCACTCTCTGACTGAAAAAGTTCTTCCTCATCTCCGTTCTAAATGGCCTACCCCTTATTCTTAAACTGTGGCCCCTTGTTCTGGACTCCCTCACATTGGGAACATGTTTCCTGCCTCTAATGTGTCCAATCCCCTAATTATCTTATATGTTTCAATAAGATCCCCCCTCACCCTTCTAAATTCCAGTGTATACAAGCCCAATCGCTCCAGCCTTTCAACATACGACAGTCCCGCCATTCCGGGAATTAACCTAGTGAACCTAAGCTGCACGCCCTCAATAGCAAGAATATCCTTCCTCAAATTCCTAACACACATTTTATCCAGTGAGGCACTTTTGAAAGATAGACACAGTGTTGGAGTAACTCAGTGGGTCAAACAGCATCTCCAGAGAGAAAAGATGGGTGAAGTTTCAGGTCGGGACCCTTACTCTGAAGAAAGGGTCCCGACCCGAAACACCACCCATCCTTTTTCTCCAGAGATGCTGCCTGCTGCTGAGTTACTCCTGCACTTTGTATCCATCTTTGGTATAAACCAGCATCTGCTGTTCTTTGTTTCTACGAGTACTTTTGAAATGTCGTCACTCAGCAATGTTCGAAGCGTAACAAAAATTGGAGTGTTACTGGCCCCTACGAACAGCAGTAAGACGACGGTCAGATAATTTGTCTCTTAGTACTGTTGGCTATTGACCGGGACATGGGGAGAACTCTCCAAATCCATCATCAAATAGTATCGTGGGATCTTTTGCATTAATCAGGATGACCATTTGAAACCTGATTTCCATTCTAAGGGTTTGCAAAATTAGTGCACGATCACTGAGGCAAAACAGCGATTGAAAGTGGGGATGGACACAAAATGCTGGAGTAACTCAGCGAGTCGGGCAGCGTCTCTAGAGAAATGGAATAGGTGACCTTTCAGGTCAGTACCTTGACCTTCGGTATATACCAGTATCTTCTGTTCCTTGTGCAAGAAGGAACTACAGATGCTGGTTTAAATTGAAGATAGACACAAAATGCTGGAGTAACTCAGCGGGTCAAGACCCTTCAGACTGAAACGTCATCCAATGCCAGGCTGAAACGTCTCCAGAGATAATGCCTGTCCCACTGAGTTGCTCCAGCATTTTGGGTCTATCTGCAGTTACTTCCTACACATAGAAAATGGGGCAGCAGAGCAGGAAAGAAACAGGTTATGACCCCTCCCCCAACCCCCACTGTCTTTTGGCTTGCCAACATCGAGCTAGGGGAAAAGAAATAAAGATTGTGGCTGGTCCAAAAATTCATGTCGGTCAGACAGCCTGACGACAGCACAGGGAGTACATGTCATTAAAAACCCCTGGCTCTATAATGACTGTTGGTGACCTCTGCACAGAGACACTGGGTCTCTTGGGCCATGTACTATTGTTCTGCAAACTGCCAGGTCATAAGGGGGTCCGCTGGGGTCCTCTTCCCTCACGAAAGGACAGTAAATCACAGCAGCCTGGACCCTGCTACTGCCATAAAACTGGCCTGTGCAATGAAAAAGTCATTAGATGAAATTCAAAAGGCGAGCTGGGTGTACAGCAGGATTTAAACTTCGGAGGTTATATTTAATTTGGGGCTGACTTATTTGCTTTGATTAAAATGCTTGTCGACAGATGGAAGAGTCAAAGTCATGCTCGGTGGATGTAAAGCACCTTTTAGGCTGGAGATTGAACCATAGCAGGCTGCATGGTCAAAGGAGGAAATTCTTTGCTCTGTAGACTCGTACAGCAGAGAAACAGGCCAATCCGTCCACACCGACAAAGATGCCCCATCTAAGCTATTCCCATTTGTCTGTATTTGGCCCACATCCCACAATTTTTCCTATCCTTCTGCCTGCCCAAGAGTCTTTCAAACAGTGTTTAGTTTAGAGATACAGCGCAGAAATCGGACACCAAGTCCACACCGAAGCCAATTAACCTACAAACCTCTGCGTCTTTGGAGTGTGAGAGCGAACCGGAGCACCAAAAAAACACGTGGTCACAGGGAGAATGTACAAATGCCATACAGTCAGCCCCCCGGTAAACTGGGTCTCTGGTGCTGTAAGGCAACAACTCTACCGCTGCACTGTCACGCCACCCTCCTTGCACAGACCCTGCCTGATCTGCTGAATGTTTCTGCCATTATCTGATTTCATTCAGAATATTTTGCTGCAATAAAAACTGTATGTTTATATGGTTGTTTGGAGAATCAAAAGTTATGGAACGGAATGAAGCTAAACATCTGTATTACAGAGTCCACAATTCTCCTTTCGTTTCTCCCCCCCCCCTTCATGAAACACAATATTTAACAGAGCAGCAAGACTGAATGAAAGGAATTTACCCTTTGCTGTCAATGCCAGTGTGGCCTGTAAGATGCTTTTTTTTGATGAAACCCCCTGGACTCAGCTGCTGTGGAGATCGCAGGCAGCACAATGCCCGAATTTATTTTATTTAATGCCAGAGAAATTACACTTAACCTCCCGAAGCACCCACTATCACTGCTGCCTCTTAGCAAATGGAAAAATTACAGCACGCTCCCTCATTAAAATATAATTGGAATATTTTTTAAATGACATAATTTGAGTGTGGATCAATCAAGTGTGGCTGGACGGCACACCACAGCTGGACGTGAAAACGCAGCTTATTAAGATCAGTAATACACTTGTGGAGGTTAGACCTTCATGTTTTGCGAGCAAGCTGCATAATTGCTGAAACATTTGGACACTGGTCGTGCTAAATGTTTGTGCTGAATTCCCAAATGTAGCCAGAACAAAGGAGCATTGGATACTCAGAGTCTTACAGGCCCTGCGGCCCAACATGCCCAAGCCAGCCAACATGCTCCATCCACACTAGAGCCACCTGCCTGAGTTTGGCACAAATCCCTCCAAACCTGCTCATAGCCACGTTCCTGTCTAAATGTTTCTTGAGTTTGAGTTTATTGTCACGTGTACCAATGTACAGTGAAAAGCTTTTGTGTGCTTACCAGTCAGCGGAAAGACAATACATGATTCCAATCGAGCAATCCAATGTTCTTAAATGTTGTGATAGTACCTGCCGCAACTACCTCCGGCAGATCGTTACATTCACCCACAACCCTTTGTGTGAAAAAGTTACCCTTGTGGTACCTATTAAGTAATTCCCTGCTTAAACTGGGCCTTTCTCCACTGTTGAAACTCTGTTCCCCCGCACCCATTCAACAATAAAACCACCGCTTGTAATCATCTTTGCTGCATGTCAAGTAATTCTCAATAAACCAGTTAATTTTCATGTAATTTTTGACAACTGTCTGTGCTTTCATTCTCTAGCATAAAAAGGAATATCAAAGCTTCCCCGAGCAGCTTGTCAATGGGAGTTATTGTTGGATGTGGCACACAGTTCTCAGGCAATGACGAGATCACTGTAATTATCTTCTCAACCCCGGGCTGGCAAAGAGTTCTGGTGTTTAGAATCACTAGAGCCCAAAAAGAGACCGTTCATCTCATCGTGTCCATGCCCGTTCCTTGTCGACCACCCAATCCAGTCAGTCTGTGTATGTGTGCATGTACAAGGAGAGCATTGGACTTGGCTTTAAACCCCCTGACCTCTCGATCAACATTCAGTGAAGAACAGAGACAGAGGAGTTAAAGACCAGACACAACGTGAGGAATTACACATCTCAACAAGAGTTAAAGCCACCAGGAAAGCTGGGGGGGGGGGGGGGGGGGGGGTGGGGGGGGGGGGGGGGGGGGTGGGGGTGAAAGAAAATGGTCAACTGAATACTAGGAGATTAACTTCTCCCAGAAACTGTTTGATCCTGCTGCTCAGCAGAGATCAGTGAAAAACACCACATCCCAGTGCACACCACTGTTACACGAGTCATAGAGTTTTACAGTACAGAATCAGGCCCTTCAGCCCACCGAGCCCATTTCAACCCCTTTGACCCCTTTGCAATCATCCCATTTTAACTTCTTCACATTCCCACCAAGTGTTGAATCATTTACAATAAAGTTATTGCTGATTAATATTTGCATGCAGTGCCATATGTAGCAGTAGAGACAAAGAAATGCAGATGCTAGTTAATACACAAAAGGACCCAAAGCAATGGAGTAACTCAACGAGTCAGGCAGCATCTCCGGAGAACATGGATAGGTGACATTTCGAATCAAGACCCTTCTTCAGACTGATTGTAGGGTGGGAGAAGAAAGTTGGAATATGGGAGGAGCAGGACACAGCGTGGCAGGTTGAAACAGGTATGGGGGGGGGGAGGGTTGATAGGTAGATGGTTGGAAGAAATGCCAGAGACAAGAACAGTCAGGTTTGAAGAGGTTCATGCTGTGAAGATGGGGATGAAAGCTTCGGGGGAGGGGGGGGGGATTAGTTAGAGGTTAGACTTCAATGTTCATACCATTGGGTTGTAAGCTACCCAAGTGGAATAAGAGGTGCTGTTCCTCCACTTTGCACGTGGCCTCACTCTGGCAATGTAGGAGACCCAGGACAGAAAGGCCAGTGTGGGACTGGGAAAAAGGGCTGTGATGGGCGATGAGGAGATTCATTGTGGTGTGCACACTTTACTGATTGGAACTTTAAACCTACGTGTAATGTTTTTCTTTTATTTTGAGTTTTCCCCACGGCTCAGGGTTTAATGCCTTAAAGTTTTGAAGAAAACTTCAACTCAGAAGTGTTTCTGTCGCTGCAGGTCGGAAAATAGTTTGTTCTTTAGGTTGTGTAACACAATGTATTGGTGCAGGAGCCGGGTACACAGCCGGACAAGTGCCCCCAACGTAAATTAAAAGCAATTACCATGCACTACTGGGCTATTGATCAGTCGCCTAATCTGATCAGGATTGCCTGAATATTTTAGCACTCGTCAAACGAAGAGGTGGCCGCTGGCATGTTTGCCTCGATTCTGAAGGTTAATGTCCATTGTTAAAGTCCTCCTGCTTCGCAGACTAACTTTTCAAACCTGGCGATGTGTTTCATTTTAATGTAGCAATTAGTTATGATTTTGACCTTGCCCAAACAGATGGAGAACAAACAGCTACTCCAAGGCACACACATTGATTGTTTTATTCCAAAATCTTTCAACAACAGAAAAATCAATCCAACTCACGATCATGTGTTTAACCCTTTTGCACTCTGATTCTAAATATGGAGCAGGCCGTGTAGGAAGGAACTGCAGATGCTGGTTTGCGCTGAAGATAGACACAAAGTGCAGGAGTAACTCAGCGGGTCAGGCAGCATCTCTGGAGAAAAAGGATGGGTGAAGTTTTGGGTTGGGACTCTTCTACAGACTGCTCATCATAAATCAAGATGTATAACCAAACAATAAGCACTGCACCTCATTACTCTATAAAGTTCTTTGCGCTGGGTCTCAACATTTTTCTCCAGAGATGCTACCTGACCCTGACGCTGAGTTACTCCAGCACTTTGTGTCTATCTATGGAGCAACTTGCTTCTGCGCGTATACCTGTTTGGAAATTAAATTTATTCCAAATGAATTTGATATGTCTATTTTATTAATCTTGAGGGACAGGGCGGCCTCGCGGAGACTGTAAGTGTTTTGTAGGGACTAATGAAACCATGTAATCCCTGATTATTTCGCAAAGCGATCTCTCTCCAGCTTGTAAGAAGTGCAATTCCTTATTTAAAAAATGCCCATTGTTTGCCAACTGTTTAGCTTTGATGTGGAGGTATCGAGTGCAGATTCAATATGATAATAAATTTTGAAGTGCACTCCTATGTATAGAAACATAGAAACATAGAAAATAGGTGCAGGAGTAGGCCATTCGGCCCTTTGAGCCTGCACCGCCATTCAATATGATCATGGCTGATCATCCAGCTCAGTAGCCTGTACCTGCCTTCTCTCCATACCCCCTGATCCCTTTAGCAAAAAGGGCCACATCTAACTCCCTCTTAAATATATCCAATGAACTGGCCTCAACTACCTTCTGTGGCAGAGAATTCCACAGACTCACCACTCTCTATGTGAAGAAATGTTTTCTCATCTCGGTCCTAAAAGACTTCCCCCTTATCCTCAAGCTGTGACCCCTGGTTCTGGACTCCCCCAACATCGGGAACAATCTTCCCGCATCTAGCCTCTCCAACCCCTTAAGAATTTTATATGTTTCTATAAGATCCCCCCTCAGTCTTCTAAATTCCAGCGAGTACAAGCCCAGTCTATCCAGTCTTTCCTCATATGAAAGTCCCGCCATCCCAGGGATCAATCGGTGAACCTTCTCTGTACTCCCTCTAAGGCAAGAACGTTTAAGAACATAAACGTATGTGTTTAGTTTAGGGATACAATGTGGAGACAGGCCCTTGTGCCCATCTAGTCCGCATCGACCAACGATCCCTGTTACACTAACACTATCTCAACACTAAGGACAATTGACAATTTTACCGTAGCCAATTAACCTACAAATCTGTATGTCTTTGGAGTGTGGGCGGAAACCGGAGCACCCAGAGAAAACTCATGTAGGTCACAGGGAGAACGTACAAACTCCAAATAGACAGCACCCAGGTCTCTGACGTTGTAAGGCGGCAACTCTGCTGCTGTACCATTTGGTTTCTAGTTTTGCACTGCTCTAGGAAGTGAGGCATGTATAAAGCCTCAGAGGCATGTTTGCTACTGGCTATAAGATCTATGGAGTTACTCCAGCACTTTGTGCCTTTTTCTTTGTAAACCAGCATCTGCAGTTCATTGTTTCTCACTTCAGGACCATATCCTTCGAAGATAAAGTAATCATCAAACAAAGAAATCAAGTTCAAAATTTGCCAAACGAGAGTTGCCTCTTTTAGACTTCAGAGATACGGCATGGAAACAGGCCCTGAGCCCACCGTCTCCCCATACACTAGCACTATCCTACACATAAGGGACAATTTATAATATACAGAAGCCAGTTAACATATAAACCTGTACATCTTTGGAGTGGGAGGAAACCGGAGCACCCGGAGAAAACCCACATGGTCACAGGGAGAATGTACAAACTCCGTATAGACAGCACCCGCGGTCAGGATCGAGCCCAGTTCTCTGCTGGTGCTGTAAAGCAGCAACTCTACCGCTGCACCACTGTGCCGCCTGAATTTTGCTGGGAAAACTTATTAGCGATTGTGAAAGGGGAATAGAGAGACGCTCGCATTAATGCAGTGTCCTTCACCCCACGATGCAGCCATGTCCAGTGAAAGTGGTCAGAGTGTAAGATGAGGGATGTTTCAGGCAAGGAGCCACAGCTGGAAATGAGCTCATGACCAGATGATGTAAAGTCGTGTTGAAGGTTGAATATTGCCAGGACATTCTGAAATCGTGCCACTGGATCTTTTATATCTGGTTGAGAAAACAGGCAATGCTTAATTTAAAGTCTTGTACAAAAGACCATAGTTTAGTTTAGTTTACAGATACAGCATGGAAATGGGCCCTTTGGCCCACCGAGTCCACACCTAGCAGCGATCCTATCCTCCACACTCGGGTTAATTTACAACCAAAGCAAATAAACCTACAAACCTGCATGTCTTTGGAATGTGGGAGAAAGCCGGAGCACCCAGGGAAAACCCCTGCAGTCACAGGGAGAACGTACAAATACCCTACGGACAGTACCTGTGGTCAGGGTTGAACCTGGGTCTCCGGTGGCGTAAGGCATCAAATCTGCCGCTCCCCCTTCTGAACAATATTTCCTCAGTACCGTACTGAGACAGTCTGGAGAAGGGTCCCGACCCAAAATGTCACCTATCCACGTTCTCCAGAGATGCTGCCTGACCTGCTGAGTTACTGCAGCACCCTGTGTCCTTTCCTCGAGCATCGCGGCCAGGTTGTGATGCTCACAACTTGGAAGCAATGATTGGGGCACAAAACCTTTTGACCCCAAAGCTCCCAGCCGAGCTTTGGGTGGCACTTTGTGAGCATTGTGAAGACTGCCGGAGGAGTTGAACATATTCTCCGCTGCTATGGCCTATTACTGTGCAATCCTTCGACAGGTTGGCACACGCTTTGTCCTTGTCGATTTTATCAGGTCTGCTGTGATGAAGAACTCCCTTGTTCTCAGTGTACCGTGTGCTGCCAAGCCCATTAATGTATCTACTGTAGATTAACACGGCACAGTTAATTATCCTGTTCAGATGGGGGCAGACAAGCATACTCTCTCTCTTTGCCCTGTTCTGGATTTTCACGCTGGACCTCCCAAGTAAATCTAGCACCAAATAAAATCAACACGCGCTCTCTGTTTCCCATGTCAGTCCACAAAACCACGGTTTAAAGTAGTTG
This sequence comes from Rhinoraja longicauda, assembly GCF_053455715.1. Classification (NCBI taxonomy): domain Eukaryota; kingdom Metazoa; phylum Chordata; class Chondrichthyes; order Rajiformes; family Arhynchobatidae; genus Rhinoraja; species Rhinoraja longicauda. Next base: position 11,861,280 of record NC_135972.1, on the reverse strand, counting down.
CTAAGACAAACGTGTTTCTCGGAGTCAACCACAGGAAATAATCTGTGTCATGAGGTGTCAGGTCGCTATGGCAACAGGCGGAAGTGGCAAACCTATGCGGGGCAAACACTTGCAGAATTTCACAATCTATTTCCCCGTCGTTCACTAATTTTTTCTTCAAGATAACTGTGAAAATCAGTAAATCTCCATGGAGACAGCCTGCAGGAATTGCAGGCAAACAGCATGCAGGAATCCCGTGCCCAAGTGTGTGTGTGTGAGTTGGTTGCCTGGTTAACAAATGGTTTAATGGTGCTACATTTGCAACTGCACAGTGAAATTCCTTTTGCACATATCACACATCCGGGTGCCCCCAATTTTGGCGCCATTATTCAAAGTCCGGTCGACCCGCTCGCTCGATGTACTGGAGCAGTTCCCGACAACCGACGTCCCTCTACTCTCCTCGCCCGGCCATCTTGGTGTCCTGAAGGGGGCCTCCTGCAGCCGACCTTGAAGGCGCTGGAGGCATTATCCTGGTACACCCTCCTACCGCCCCTTGCTCCTCATGTCCAATGTTCCAGCTCTCATCCTGTCTACACCATCCGACGTGCCAGTTGATATTTCTAAGGCAGAGAGAGATAGATTCTTGATTAGTACGGGTGTCGGGGTTTATGGGGAGAAGGCAGGAGAATGGGGTTAGGAGGGAGAGATAGATCAGCCACGATTAAATGGCGGAGTAGACTTGATGGGCCAAATGGCCTAATTCTGCTCCTGTTACTTATGACCTTCTGAGCCTTCAGGTGGGTTACCGATCCCGCCGACCAACAAGCCTTTAGGCAGGGTCCCGCCGAAAGACTGTAAACGAGGTTCTGTTAGTTGTCCCACATAACTGTGGCTTGAGTCGTTTGCCAAAAACAAATGGTTGGGCAAATGTTACCCAGTGTTAATGGACGAAAGTTTCCCTTTAACCAGCAACATTTTGAATGCAGCTTTGCGAAGGACTGAAAGTGGCAAGTGTTGACTGCAGTCATAACCTTCCTTAACAAGAAACGCTGTACGCACGGGTGGAATAAGATGGATTTAGTGCCTCTTGCATTTCCATTTCTCGTCTGGCATATATCTTTGCTCTGTGTTATCCCCTCACCAGACGCTGGTGTTTGTGTAACCCCCATTCACAGCAGCTCACTCCTTCAGTCCGACATGAAATGACACATTAAATCACAAATCTTTTACTGCCCGCCGCTTCTGATGTTAAAGGGATCTTTTTTTTTTCTCCCCTTCTTAATGGGGAACTGACATTTTCTTTGTGCGTTTTAATTGTGGATATGGCAAGGAAAGGGAGATTAGCATAAGAAATAAGATGGCCGTTCGACCTTTAATGCCCTTAAACCTGAGGTCAAGCTGAAATTCTTCAAGGATCACAGCCTGAATGCTCCTTCTCCAGTGAGCGGCATTGTTTGAGTGGTTCGTCTTGAAACATGTTGCGTTTTCCTTATTGCACACAATGTCTGGCCTTGTGAACACTGGCTCATTTGTGTTCATAATTCCCCCAATAAATTTGTAACTTGAAATGCCCTCCTTTCATTTGCCCTGCTATTTAATACTTGCAATTGATTAGTTTATTTTTTACTGTTCACTTTCCCCAACCTCCGTTCTACCACACATATCGACCCTAAAGGTGCTTCCTCGGGCTGGCTTTGCACATTTAGGAACATATTTTTGAACATCTTGGAAAGATGGTGTCAAGCTGGAAAGGGTGCAGAGAAGACTTACAAGGATGTTGCCAGGGCCCGAGGGCCTGAGCTACAGGGAGAGGTTGAGCAGGCTACCACTCCACTCCTTGAAGACACAGGAGGATGAGGGGTGATCTTATAGAGGTGTACAAAATCATGAAAGGAATAGATCGGGTAGACGCACAGAGTCTCTTGCCCAGAGTAGGGAAATCGAGAACCAGAGGTCATAGTTTTCAGGTTCGGGGGGGGAAAAATTTAATAGGAATCTGAGGGGTAACTTTTTCACGCAAAGGGCGGTAGGTGTGTGGAACGAGTTGCCGGAGGAGGTAGTTGAGGCAGATACTATCGTAACGTTTAAGAAACATTTAGACAGGTGCATGGATAGAATAGGTTTAGAGGGATATGGGCCAAATGTACGTCCATATTCCCCAGGATCTCCGGTTTCCTCCCACACTCCAAAGACGTACAGGTTTGAGGGCTAATTGGCTTGGTAAAATTGCCAATTAATCCGAATGTGTGTAGGATAGAGTGCACGAAAGAACTGCAGATGCTGGTTTAAATCAAAGGTAGACACAAAATGCTGGAGTAACTCAGCGGGACAGGCAGCATCTCTGGAGAGAAGGAATGGGTGACGTCTCGGGTCGAGACCCTTCTTCAGACTGATGTCAGGGCTAGTGTTGGTGTTGGCTAGTGTTGGTGTGCGGGAATCGCTGGTCAGTACGGACTTGGTGGGCCAAATGGCCTGTTTCCATGGTGTATCTATCTCTAAACTAAACTGAACTAAAGTTGGAAAGGAGCTCATGATTGAATGATGTAAAGTTGTGTTGAAGGTTGAAATTTGCCAGGACATTCTGAAATTGTGGCACTGGATCTTACATATCTGGTTGAGAAAACAGGCAATGGTACAAAAGACCATACTCCTGGTCACTAGTTCTTCAGTCCCGCACCAGAACATCAGGGCCACGCTTTCTGCTGATATCATGGAAGTGGTGACTTGGTGAGTGAGGTTCTGTTGGTGATCAGGGGAATTACCTCTGGGACCCTTCAATCTTCTGAATCAGGCCTGTGTGTGACAATAGTGCGTATAAAAGAGACAAAGTGCTGGAGTATCTCGGCAGGTCAGACAGCATCTATGGAGAACATGGATAGGTGACAATCAAAGTCAGGGGTCCCTGGCTCTGTAAGACAGCAGCTCTAACGCTTTGCCAATATCGACTTGCATTTGTATTTCTTTTGTCGTCTGTATAAAACTGCGGGCAGCTCGAGGGTCGTACACGCAGGGGTGATGTGGTGGGGTTTGGGGCAGCGGGAGATGTTGTGGTGGGCGGAAGAAACGCATGCACGACCTGAGTACGTTTCAACGTTTCTGTTCCCATCTGTGCAAGGCAGGTGCTTAATGAGTCGGCCACGAATCCTGTGAGGATTCCCGTGACCTGCCGGTGTCAGTCAGCAACCACTGCACCGAGTCTCGGTGTTTCCCATTTCCTTCCACCTGCCTCTCTTACACGTGCCCTCAGGTTGCCGTCGCCACTTGACAGTCACATCACCTTGAGTACCTCACAACGGCAACAATAATAAGACCCATTTCTATAGCGCCTCTACTGTAGTCAAGATGTCTTGCTGTACTTCACAGGGGCATTTTCAAACAAACGTTGATGGCTCAGTCAAAGAGAGAGGTTTCAAGGAGCATCTATATTCGGGAACGCGAACCAGCAGGGAGAGAGTTCCTGAGCTTAAGATGTTGAAACTATGATTACCACTGGCATCCAGTGAAATTCAGCTGGAAACAAGAGGGTTATGGAGCTGCAGGGAGAGCGTACAAACTCCGTACAGACATTCACCCAGGTCTCTGGTGCTGTAAGGCAGCAACTCTACAGTCACTGTGCCACTGTGCTGCCCAAGTGGGAGAGAGTGGCAAGTTGGATAAAAAAAATAGCTCAGTGGCAGGAAACAATGGTAACAATTGATGGATGGTTTGTGACTGAAAAGTTGTCACTAGTGAGGTTTGACAATGCTCACTGCTCACTCTCTTTCCTTGTGGTAATATATAAATGCTTTAGTTTAGTTTAGAGATACAGTGCGGTGACCAGCGATCCAGGTACATTAACACTATCCTGCACTTTACACATATAGCAAATCAATGAACCGACAAACGTGAACGTCTTTGGAGTGCGGGAGGAAACTGAAGATCTCAGAGAAAACCCACGCGGTCACGGGGAGAATGTACAAATCCGTACAGACAGGACCCGTAGTCGGGATCGAACCCGGGTCTCTGGCGCTGCAAACGCTGTAAGGCAGCAACTTTACTGCTGCATTACCGTGCCGACCTTTAGACTTGAGAAAAAGGTTTGCTGATGGTACAAAGATTGTTCATGTGGTTGATGACATTCAGGAAAATCGACAAGGTAGACATGATCCGATCATTAGACAGAAAAGTGGCTCATGGAATTTCTTTAGACTTTACGATACAGCATGGAAATAGTCCCTTCGGCCCACTGAGTCCATGCTAACTTGTGCTACACTAGCACTATCCTACACATTAGAGATAACTTACAATTTTACCAGAGCCAGTTAACCTATAAATCTGCATGTCTTTGGAGTGTGGGAGGAGACCGCCGGAGTACCCGGAGAAAACCCACGCGGTCACAGGGAGAACGTACAAACTCCGCACAGACACCACCCATAGACAGGAATGAACCCGGGCTCTGGCACTCTAAAGCAGGCAGCAACTCTACTGCTGCACCTCTGTGCTACCCCCTCCTTTCATCTAGGGGAGATGTGGAAGGAATGTGTTTGGTGTATTTATCCACAAATCATTACAAATAGCAAGATTAGGCAAAGACGGGGCCCAAGCTAGGCCAGCCTTTGTGTGCTGGCCCCTGAAGCGGATCTACAATCACTCATTACAATCCCTTCCCTCTTTTAAGCCTCTGCTCCAACAGCAGCATTTTGCACTTTAACTATGCTCTTGTACTAAGCGTTGTTCCCTTTATCCTGTATCTATACCACACACTGTGGATGGCTCGAATGTAATCATTTATAGTCTTTCCGCTGACTGGATAGGACGCGACCAAAAGCTTTTCGCTGTGCCTCGATACACGTGACAATAAACTAAACTAGACAAATAACTAACAATAGGATGGGTTTTTAAAAAAAGCAGACTGGGTGCTTTCATCGGCGAGGCGTAGCATGCAAGAGATGGGACTCTAAAACTGCATCCAGTGCTCGATCAAGCAGAGTCTGAGGGTCTGGTGCTTGGCACTGTGCTCGGAGTCACTTCTCTTCCACTCTTCACAAGCTTCAGGTTGTCCAAATGTTGTTGCCAATTGAATCATTGAAAATCTACAAAGCATGAGGTGGACCATTAATCATGTCAGCAAAATAAGCCAAATCCTTGTTCCTTCTGCCTTCTCGTATGTTGACGTGGTTTAATATATAAAATGGCTACGTTTACCACCTGAGTGAAGTGGATTGTTGGTCAAAATCTCCTTTTACATTAATGCTCATCAATGTGTGTTTATTGGAAATATTCAGGTAGATTCAGAACCAAAACATCGCCTATCCATTTTCTCCAGAGATGCTGCCTGGCCCGCTGAGTTACTCCAGCTTTTCGTGTCTATATTTGGTATAAACCAGCATCTGCTGTTCCTTTTTATTGCAAGCCCGTCCAACCTCCCCTAGTAGCTAATACCTTCTAATCCAGGCAGCATTCTGGTAAACCTCTTCCTCGACATCCTTCCTGTAATGGGGCGACCAGAACTGCGCACAATACCTCAAATAATACTCCAAACCTTGCCAACATCTCCCAAAACTCTTCAGCGTACCATCAGGACAGACAGAGTCATGGGAGGTAAATCATAGGCAGCATTTTATGACTTCTGATTGCTGTTGTAGTTCCTATCTATGGACACAACTGAGGCTTCAGTGAATGCTGTACTGCTCAGCTAAATTGCTCCCCGGGAGAATGTACCAGGGTTATGAAATGAGACTGCGGAAACGTCAGGGTGGCACAGCGGTAGAGTTGCTGCCTCACAGCGCCAGGGACCCGGGTTCCATCCTGACCATGGGTGCTGTCTGTACGGAGTTTGTACATTCTCCCTGTTGCTGCGTGGGTTTTCTCTGGGTGCTCCGGTTTCCTCCCACACTCCAAAGACATGTAGGTTTGTAGGTTAATTGACTTCTGAAAATTGGCGGCGTGGCCTTGAACTTTAATCTCCCAAAGGAAGATGTGCCTGCTGTCAGGTTGTTCCACCACCCCCTCCCAATACTGAGCCAAATGCACGAGAGAAGGAACTAAATAATAATAATAATAATAATAATATTCATTTATTGTCATTGCAACGAGTACAACGAAATTAAAAAATAGCCAATCCTGTCGGTGCGTAAAAACATATATGCAATAAATGCAAAAACAAATAAATACAATTATATTAAGTACAAAGATTTTTTAACGGTGTTGCCTAGTGCAGAAGGTAGTGTTCAGTTCTCGTATGGCCCTGGGGTAAAAACTGTTCTTAAGTCTGTTTGTTCGGGATTTGATCGACCTGAAACGTCGACCAGAGGGCAGATGAACAAACAGACGGTGGCCGGGGTGGGATGGATCTTTTATTATTTTGCCTGCTCTACTGAGGCAGCGTAGGCTGAACAGGTGCTCCAGGGAGGGCAGTGAGCAGCCGATGATCTTCTGGGCCGTTGTGATGACCCTCTGAAGGGCCTTCCTGTCCTTTTCTGAGCAGCTGGCATACCATGTGGTTATACAGTATGCCAGCACACTCTCGATGGAGCAGCGATAGAAGGACATCATGAGCTTCTCCTGCAGGTTGGTTTTCCTGAGGATCCTCAGGAAGTGGAGTCTCTGCTGTGCCTTCTTTACTGTGGTGATGGTGTTGGTAGACCAGGTAAGATCCTCTGCGATGTGCATACCCAGGAACCTGAAAGCGGGTACCCTTTCCACACAGACCCCATTGATGTAGAGTGGGTCGTATTCTACACTGGTTTTCCTGAAGTCAATTATAAGTTCCTTTGTTTTGGAGGAGTTCAGGACAAGATTGTTCACTGAACACCATGCTGCCAGCCTTTGGATTTCATCCCTATAGGCTGTTTCATCTCCTCCTGAGATGAGTCCAACCACAGTCGTGTCATCCGCGAACTTGATGATGGTGTTGGTGGGATGGGTGGGGGCGCAGTCGTGAGTGTAGAGGGAGTAAAGGATGGGGCTCAACACACAGCCCTGTAGTGAGCCGGTGCTCAGTGTAATGGTGGAGGAGAGGTGAGGGCCTATTTTGACGGTCTGGGGGCGGTTGGTCAGGAAGTCCTTGATCCATTGGCAGATGGTTTGGGAAAATCCAAGGTCAGAAAGTTTGGTGACCAGTCTGCTCGGGATGACCGTGTTAAAGGCAGAGCTGAAGTCGAGGAAGAGCATCCTCACATAGCTCCCCTGGTGTTCAAGGTGGGTCAGTGCAGTGTGAAGAGCAGTGTCGATGGCATCCCCTGTAGACCTATTTGCTCTGTAGGCAAACTGGTATGGGTCGAAGGTGGGTGGGAGGCTGGCTTTGATGTGCTGCAGGACCATACCTGCTCGTCATACCTGCAGCTACTGGATCTACTGGGCCGTTCCAAGTGAAGCCATTTCATCCGCCACCCTGGATCAATGCCCAGGTTCAAGCCAAGCTACTTCCCTACAGCCATCGGGCTATTAAACGCTACAACCTCCAAATAAACTCAGAACTACATCGACTTGGGGGCAGTGCTATACAGAATCATCTATATACCAAAACTCTCGTTTGTTATCTTGTTTGTGCCTGAATTTCAGCCAAAACGGTACACGATAGCACGACACTTTTAGGCCCACCTAACTCACCATTGTCACTTTAGTGATAATGCAAGTAGTTTTATTGAAATCGGTGTTATATTTTTAAAGTTATTCACATTTTTAAGTTTAAAAGGAGTGGAGGGGGAGGGGAGGAGGGAGGGGGAAGTGGGGGAGAAGGGAGAGGGGAGGGGGGTTGAGGAGAGAAGGGAGGGGGGAGTGGGGGAGAAGGGAGAGGGGACGGGGGTTGAGGAGAGTAGGGAGAGGGGGAGGACAGGGTGCTGCACCAATGCAGGAGAGGTTTGGGCCCAACGGGTCCACTTTGTATAGTATTATTATATATGTGTGTCCATATACATACATTACATGTGTACATGTTATAATATATATATATATTTGTATGTATTTATATATATGTGTGTGTGTGTGTTTGTGTGGCCATATAGAGATAGATAGGGACAGACACACACATATTTGAACTTTTTGCACTAATTATATTGTTTACAGTGTACTATCCCTACATATTCTGTTGTGCTGCTGCCCCCCACTCTCCCGACCCTCCACTCTTCTTACTCTTCCCTTTCCCCCTCACTTCTCCCCCCTCCCCCTCTTTCTCCCCCGTCTCGCCCACTTCCCTCTGTTTCCACTATCACTGTGATGCATCTCTGGGCATTACCTGCACTAGGGAGACATATTATCCAACGCCACAGCGTTGTATCAACATCAACCATTAGTCTGAGAAAAGGTTAAACGTTTTTGGAATCGGCTTGCCAGGTGGTTTTTATGCGCTCCAGTCTGCATCCTTTGGCTGCATGTGGATGTTTGCTTCCGTGGTCATTCCAATAACAATCGGAGAGGGTTTTTGTTTCGAGTGGGAAATGCAGACCGGCCCAGAGGGGGGAAAGAGGGTAAAAAGAAGGGCATAGGGGGAGGTCAAAGGTTGTGCTTGGAGAGGTTTGAAAGGTTCGAAGGCAGCCTTTGCGGTGGCTTCAGTTGTGACCTGTGTTCATTGACCCTATCCCTCGGCGTTTTCTCCCAGCAGTATCTGCACTATACATGAGAAAGGCACCATATAATAAGCATTCGCAAGAAATCGAGCGTGAGTGATCCCTTGCAGTTCCATGGGCAGCGTCGCATGCTGTGCGGCAGACCTGAGACCCACAGCCGGCCGCTGTTTAAATGCTTCACAGTGCTCCGTGCCCCAGGCTTCAAACTAACCTCTCTAGAAAAACACACCGAACAAACTTTCAAACCCAGGAGGAGAAGTTAGTGTGCGCGGCTGCTCCATTGCCCCTTGAATCTATTCCATTGAGGGCATTCTCTCTCTGTGTCTCTCTCAGCAGCAAGGTGGTGCAGCAAGGTGGTGTTGCTGCCTTACAGCGCCGGAGACCCGTTCGACCCTGACTACGGCTGCCATCGGTACGGAGTTTATATGTTCTCCCTGTGACTGCGTGGGTTTTCTCCGGTCGCTCTGGTTTCCTCCCACACCCCAAAGATGCGCAGGTTTCTCGGTTAATCGGTTTCGGTAGGAATTATAAATTGGCCCGAGTGTGTCAGGGTAGTGTCGGCGTACTGGTTGATCGTTGGTCGGCGCGGACTTGGTGGGCCGAAGGGCCAGTTTCCGCGCTGATCTCGAAACTAAACTAAACTAAACTAAAGACAGTGAAATTATGAGCCTTCAGGTGGAAGTGTGGGTTATTGTGCAGTGAGCTGATTATGGAATGTGTGTCATAATTAATAAATGAAGGATGACTCATTGTGATATTAGTTCAGAATTACACATCTGATCGAGCATGACTGATGCGTTCTTATTCGTGTGGAATATGATCAAAATTCACTCTCAGTACAATGTATCCTGCATAAAGCTATTAACAAAGCATGCTGCCTCACACATATACACAAACATGCACATCCATATGCACATGCCCACATGTATACACACCCATAAAAATACACCAGCTCACAAATACATGTGGGTGTGTGTATGTATGTTCACATGTGAAAATATGTACATGTGACAGTGAGCACACCCACAAAGGCATACGTTTAGTTTAGAGAGAGGGCGGAAACAGGCCCTTCGGCCCACCGAGTCTCCACTGACCAGCGATTTCCCCTGTACACTGGTTCTACAGAATTTACAGATGCTAATTAACCTATAGATCTGTATGCCTTTGGAATGTGGGAGGAAACCAGAGCACCCGGAGAAAATCCACGTGGTCACAGGGAGAATGTATAAACGCCGTGAAGACAGCACCCATAGTCAGGATTGAATCCGGGTCTCTTGCGCTGAGAGGCAGCAACTCTACCGTTGCACCACTGTGCCCCCACCCCATGTACACTTGCACACACACACACACACACACACTCTCGCAGGCCTTCACACGTGTGCACACCCATGCTCACCAACACTCACTCACTCTCGTACGCATTTGCACACCTGTACTTCTACACACGGCCACGCTCATGCACGCTTGCCCACTCACAGTCGTACGCAAGCAAACATAAATATGTCCACAAGCGCACATGACCTCAATGTACACACAATCCCATACCAATACACCCATCTGCGCAATCTCCTCAAGGTACACCTACTTTGAAGAAGTCTCCTCCTTTCTCCAACAGGGGTTCTGCAACATCCTCTCTCGCTGTTCCCCCTCTGTGATTCCTCCTGCTATCTGGCTCTACGACCACGTTTTAACCCGGACTCGCTACCACGGCCACGTGTGTTTTCTTGGTGCTTGCCTGTGCCTCCATCTTGTCACCTCTTCCCTAGCCAACAATAGTCCTACCTCTAGTTCCCCTTCCACCCCCCATCCCCTCTACTTTGATCTCTATATCTCTCCAGATTACCGTCCATGTCTCTCGTTCCCCTTTCCCCTTTTCCCTGACTCTCAGCCGGCCGAAGGCTCTCGCCCATCGTTTTTCTCCAGAGATGCTGCCTGACCTGCTGCATTGCTCCAGCACTTTGTGTCTATCCGCCTGAATACGTGCAGACCCTTACACTGGACCTTGCAGGGGCATGTGGCCGTTTTATACTGAATTCATTTCAATGCAAAGAAGCCTGTGGATTAGAAAAGGCAAAGTTGCAATCTTCTGGACAGAGGGGATTAGTCGTTGCTCGGGCTGAGAAACAGGGGATTGAAAGCCGCTGTTTTTCCTGTGGCAGTGGTGGTGGGAGAAACCGGCTTGACTGTGCCAATCAAGTGTGAGCATTGGCTGCATCGTGTGCACAGGACAGATGGCTGCAGCGAGGACATGGCATTTATTAAACAAGTGGATGTTGTAATTAGATAATAACCATTTGCCATGGTGTCATCCAGCGAGTTCAAGCACTTTCATCATCTGAGCCCACGTTGGGCATCATTCATACTCAGGCCGAGGGGACTGTGTCAGCTTTATCAGCTTTGCATTTATAATATCAGTAGCCTTTTACCTGCACTCCTCACTGGCTGTGTAACTACAGGATAATCCGGTGGTGGGGGGGGGGTGCGGGGGGTTTGGGTGTGGGGGGTGAGAACGAAGGGGGGGACCCTTGGGAATGAGGGGGATCTGGTGGGGGGTGGGGATGAGGGGTTTCTGGTGTGGACCGATAATCTCCTGCATCCATTCAAGTCTGGTGGCAGGCCTGGTTCGCCTGGTCCTGCAAGAAGACCAGACTGTTCGATTAACCTTTTGTAACTTTGTTGGCGCCAGAAACTCTTTGTTTACTGCCTAGGTGAGGTCTGCTGTGTGCTTTTACTGGATTGTATGCAGAAACACAGAATTTCACGGTACCCAGGCTCTATAAGGCGCTGGTGAGGCCACATTTGGAACACTGTGAGCAATTTTGGGCACCATATCAGAGGAAGGATGTGCTGTCTCTGGAGAGGGTCCAGAGGAGGTTTACGAGAATGATCCAAGGAATGAGTGGGTTAACCTATGATGAGCGTTTGTCGGCACTGGGCCTGTAGGCACTGGAGTTTAGAAGAATGAGGGGGGACGTTATTGAAACATACAGAATAATGAAAGGCTTGGATAGAGTGGATGTGGAGAGGATGTTTCCACTAGTGGGAGAGTCTTGGACTAGAGGTCATAGCCTCAGAATTAAAGGACGTTCTTTTAGGAAGGAGATGAGAAATTTCTTTAGTCAGAGGGTGATGAATCTGTGGAATTCTTTGCCACAGAAGGCTGTGGAGGCCAAGTCAGTGGATATTTTTAAGGCAGAGATAGCACAAGTGTCAGAGGTTATGAGGAGAAGGCAGGAGAATAGGAGGGAGAGATAGATCAGTCATGAATGAATGGTGAAGTAGACTTGATGGGCCAAATGGCCTAATTCTACTCCTATTCCTTATGACCTTATGTGACAGTAAAATATCATTGGCATGGTAACTAAGTGCTCGCGGTGGTAGACTTGAAGTGGAGCAGACCTAAAATTGTTGCTCAGAAATTAAGGCAGGCAAAGCATTCTGGTTCACATTTCTTCGGCATTCACAGAAAGCATGAACGCCCAGTCATTTTGCTTTGCTGTGGGTAGTACAGTGTGCAGCTGGTAGAGCTGCTGTCTCAGGCTCGATCCTGACCTCAGCTCTGTCTGTGTGGAGTTTGCACATTCTCACTGTGACGACATCCCAAAGACGTGCAGGTTTGTAGGTTAATTGGCCCTCTGTAAATTGCCCCTAGTTTGTGGGGACTGGGAATTGCAGGGCCAACTCGTGTGATTGAACAGCCAATTATTGCTGCTAATGTCACAGGATATATATTTCATACTCATCCCACCTCTGACTGGCTGCTGTTATGTTAAAGGTACAAATGGGAGAAATGCAAAGGCAACACTTCAATGAATAGCGACTTGTTTTCCCTGTTTCGGGCTAAATCCATTTTTCTACTGGAATGAGAGAGTTTGCATGCATTACAAAATGCATGTTGTTCCAATTACACAGCTTGAGCTCATTGAGTTGGTCGATGCTGGGCTGTTTTGTGTTTCAAAACAACACATCTGCTTTGGCTCGGACGAGAAGTGGATTGGAAGTTGCAGGTCCTGCTTTGTGCTGCAGAAATGAGTAAAACACAGTAAAGCAGGACTGCAAGGAAAACCCTCGCAAGGTGAACGAGTAGTGTCAACATTTGGGCGTAGACCCTTTGTTGCAATGTAGAGTCCCACATCAGTGCTTCAGTTAGCTTTCCTTTTTCACCTTGGCCAGCTGCCCTTCTCTTTGATCCAAGATGGATCAGGCGACTCTTTGCTTGCTGGTCTGCAATCATTCATTACCATTACTCCACTCTTTTAAATCTCCACTCCCAACAGCAGCATTTCTTATTTTAACGATGCTACTGGACCTTATCTTGCACTCAACATCATTCATGTTATTCCCTTGGTCATGTATCTGAATCCACTGTGGATGGTTCGATTGTAATCATGTATTGTCTTTCTGCTGACTAGCGTGGTGGTGCAGTGGTTAGCTGCTGCCTAACAGCACCAGAGACCTGGGTTCGATCGTGAGTACGGGTGCTGTCTGTACGGAGTTTGGATGTTCTCCCCGTGATGGCTCGAGTTTTCTCTAGGTGCTCCGGTTTCCTCCCACACACCAAAGATGTACAGGTTTGTAGGTTAATTGGCTTTGGAAAAAATGTAAATTGTCCCTAGTGTGCAGCAGAGTGTTAGTGAAAAGGGGTGATTGATCACCGGTCGGCGCCGACTCGGTGACCCAAATGGCCTGTTTCTGTGCTTTATGACTAAAGTCTAAACGACTCAAAACTGGTTAACACGCAACAAAAGCTTTCAAATGTTCTTCAGTACAAGTGACAATAAACGAAACTAATCTAAATTAAAGTCTTGCCTCACCAATGTTCCTTGCCCATTCCCATGTCAGACTTTCAGCATTCACCTTTTTTTTTCCTTTGGTTTTTAATATGGTTTGACTTGCATTTGCTCTTCTTTTGCTGAATCTTGTGGTAGATGCCGGGCTGGAGCCATCACTCAATGCTGCCAACCTGCCCTGAACACTAGTGAAAGGCTTGGGCAGAGTGAATGTGAGGAGGATGTTTCCACTACTGGGAGAGTCTAGGACCAGAGCCCATAGCCTCAGAATAAAAGGATGTACCTTTAGAAAGGAGATGGGGAGGAATTTCTTTAGTCAGAGGGTGGTGAATTTGTGGAATTCATTGGCAATGGATATTTTTAAGGTGGAGGTAGACAGATTATTGATTAGTACGGGTGTCAGAGGTTATGGGGAGAAGACAGAATGGGGTTGAGAGACAAAGATAGATCAGTCATGATTGAATGGTCCGAATGGCCTGATTCTGCTCCTATCACTTTTGAACCGTTTATGAACTTATGAACTCTACCGTTTTGCCACTGTGCCGCCCCGTTCGCACTGGTTTTATCTAGAATTTGTCCTACAGACATCTAATCACTCTGAATTTAGCCAAACGGTGTGAGGAGAGACTCCACTCAATATTAAGCAGTTGGGTGGGTTTCCAGCAAACCCTCAACTATGGCAAGTTGTGCCTTTGAGAAATCCAGATCTGTCCAATGGATTTAAACTGGGGAGTTGGCATTCCAGCGGGTATAATGTCTACCTGTGTCAATGCCCCCTTGGCAATATTTTGGTAAGCATCGTGTCAAATGTTCAGCAGAAGCTCATGTTATGCCCGCAATACTTTGGTCTGAAATAGAAAACATAGAAAACATAGAAAATAGGTGTAGGAGTAGGCCATTCGGCCTTTCGAGCCTGCACCGCCATTCAATATGATCATGGCTGATCATCCAACTCAGTATCCCGTACCTGCCTTCTCTCCATACCCCCTGATCCCTTTAGCCACAAGGGCCACATCTAACTCCCTCTTAAATATAACCAATGAACTGGCCTCAACTACCTTCTGTGGCAGAGAATTCCACAGATTCACCACTCTCTGTGTGAAAAAAAACTTTCTCATCTCGGTCCTAAAAGACTTCCCCCTTATCCTTAAATTGTGACCCCTTGTTCTGGACTTCCCCAACATCGGGAACAATCTTCCTGCATCTAGCCTGTCCAACCCCTTAAGAATTTTGTAAGTTTCTATAAGATCCCCCCTCAATCTTCTAAATTCCAGCGAGTACAAACCGAGTCTATCCAGTCTTTCTTCATATGAAAGTCTTGCCATCCCAGGAATCAATTTGGTGAACCTTCTCCGTACTCCCTCTATGGCAAGAATGTCTTTCCTCAGATTAGGAGACCAAAACTGTACCCAATACTCCAGGTGTGGTCTCACCAATGCCCTGTACAACTGCAGCAGAACCTCCCTGCTCCTATACTCAAATCCCCTCGCTATGAATGCCAACATACCATTCGCTTTCTTCACTGCCTGCTGCACCTGCATGCCTACGACACCAGGTCTCGTTGCATCTCCCCTTTTCCTAATCGGCCAACATTCAGGTAATAGTCTGCTTTCCTGTTCTTGCCGCCAAAGTGGATAACCTCACATTTATAGTGGATAACCTCACATTTATTCACTTCAAACGTTTGGTGATTGAAGGGTTAAACAAGCTCTGATAACTGTGTTGGGGTGATGCTCCTCGGTGGCATTTCCTGTGCCTGGCACCCCCCCCCCCCCCCCCCCCCCCCACACTGGCGAGATCATGTACTTGTTTTCCCGAAGGATAGGGTGGCAGCTGCAGGAGCCTTGGCTGAGATCGGGCTTCAGGGACCTGCCGTGACCATCAACACCATCCCAACACTGATGTCTTTCAGCATCTGAGAGTCTGGCGATAGTTTCTAGCTGCAGACTCGCAACAAACAGAACAGTCACATCGTGTGAGGGGGGAAGATGAGTGAATGACATCCCCCTTTCTCGGTTCTGCCTTTTTTTTTTGCATCTTGAGATGTTGAAAAGACGAACAAAAGAAGGATCCATCAAGCAGAAAGCGAGCCAAATAGAGTTGGATTCGCTGGGCTGCTTTTTGCAGTAACGGTGCTAAACAATGTCACTCCTCACTCAAATCAAAAGTCTCATTAATGACAGTTTCATTGGCGACATAAGATTAATTTTACTTGGGCTGCAGAACCGAATTGCTGTCTGCTGTGGCTTCACAAAAGGCACGTGTGAGTATTGTCAGGGGACGGCGTGTGCATGGAACGACTCGCGATGCCAGCCCAGAGCAGTGTTGTGGTGTAACCTTGCAAGTACCTGTACATTAATGCAACAGCTGGCAGTGACGTGGGCCAGTCTGACAGTGCGGCACATCGGGACTTGGTCTTTGCCAGAACAATAGAAGGGGTCAGGACCAGACAGACACACGTCTCTTGGACATCTGCCTCGGCAACGTGATAGCAGGCTGGCCAGAGGAAAAGTCAGATCCAATAATACAACCCTAATAAAGCCGCACAGAAGGCAAGGTAACCAAAGACAGGGCCGGTTGGGGGCACGTTGCTTTATTTTCCCCGGCCGTCTGTCGGAAAGCAGGTGCGGCAGCACTTGATGTTACCACTCGCTCAAGGCCATGGCAGGAGGTCACTGCTTTAGGCTCGACATCCCGTTCGCTAGTCAAAAAGTGGAAACAGTTGGACCCTCAGTTTACAGTGGAGAGCAAAGCTGCTTCCAACAACTCCAGATGCCAGGCGTATCATTTAACAGAAAGATGTAGCCCGTTAATGGCATTACACTCTCCCCCAGCTCGACACAGCCGACACAGTACATTTAATATGTAATCGAGTTTTAGTTCATTGTCACGTGTACCGAGGTACAGTGAAAGAGGGAATGGGTGACGTTTCGGGGCGAGACCCTTCTTCAGTCTGAAGAAGGGTCTCGACCCGAAACGTCACCCATTCCCTCTCTCCTAGATGCTGTCTGACCTGCTGAGTTACTCCAGCATTTTGTGATACCTTTGATTTGTACCAGCATCTGCAGTTATTTTCCTACAGAGGTACAATGAAAAGCGTTTGTTTGTGTGCTAAACCAGTTAGTGCAAAAACAATACATGGTTACATTCGAGCCATCCACAGTGTACAGATCCATGATAATGTTTAGTGCAAGGTAAAGCCAGTAACGTACGATCAAAGATAGTCCGAGGGTCATCAATGATGTCGATAGTAGTTCAGGATTGCTCTCTAGTGCCATTATGAGGAGGAGCTATAGGAGCCAATTTGTGCATTGTTAGGTGACACGAATGACATTGTGACAATGGTATTTTGAAATGTTTTATTGATACTTTATCCTGAGCGAAGAAGATACCTTATTTTAGAGATTTGGTCAGGTTTTAAATCACGACTTAACCCCAGCGTAGCCAACTCCAGCGCAAAGCATCAATCTTTTGATGCCCGACCTGAATCCAGTGCATGCGTAGGAAGGAACTGCAGATGCTGGTTTACACACAAGATAGACACAAAATGCTAGAGTAACTCAGCGGGTCAGCCAGCATCTCTGAAGAAAAGGAATAGGTGACGTTTCGGGTCGAGACCCTTCTTCAGACTGTGCATGTGGCTAGGTTGCATTGAGCATGGGTTGAGAAGCAACATGCTCCTCGGTAGAGCATTTGATCCAAAGATAACGGTCCTGAGATAGACACAAAAAGCTGGAGAAGCGCAGCGGGTCAGGCAGCATCTCTGGAGAGAAGGAATGGGTGATGTTTTGGGCTCGAGGCCCTTCTTCAGACTTTCGGGTCTCGACCCGAAACGTCACCCATTCCTTCTCTCCAGAGATGTTGCCTGTCCTGCTGAGTTACTCCAGCTTTTTGTGTCTATCTTCGGTTTCAACCAGCATCTGCAGTTTGTTCCTACATACTGTATAACAGGTCAGTGTTACCTCAGCACAGGGCTGGACCGTCAGCCAAAGCGATGTGGTTGGGTGGTTCGAGTAGCACGTGAACATGCTGAGAGAACGTTCACAACTCAGGTATGGCCAACTGTGCCACACAGGAAATGCCAAGCACAATCTGTGTGGGGAGATGATCAAAACACATAGTGCCGGAGGAGCTCAGAGGGTCAGGCAGCGTCTAGGAAGGGAATGAACAGGTGACGTTATGGGACAGGGCGTTTCTTCAGACTCAGTCTGAGTTCCACCCGCACATCGTGTTTGACTCACGATTCCAACATCTGCAGCTTCTTGTGTCTCTGTAGAGGGATATGATCATTCTTGTAATATTTGGACATAAATTCAGATTTAAAAACCAAAAGGGACAATGTAACTCTATTGCAGTTCAGCCAATTGATTCTCAAGCTGAATCCATCTATAAAACCATTCTTGGTGTATTTAGTTTAATTTAGTTTAGAGATACATGTGTGGAAACAGGCCCTTCGGCCCACCGAGTACACTAGTTCTATCCTACACACTCGGGACACTTTACAGAAGACAATTAACCCACAAGCCCTTGTGTCTTTGGAGTATGGGAGGAAACCGGAGCACCCGGATGAAACACACGAGGTCACAGGGATAACGTGCAAACTCCACACAGACAGCACCCGAGGTCAGGATCGAACGCGAGTCTCCGACACTGTGAGGCAGTAGCTCTACCAGCTGCTCCACTGTGTGGTCCACTGTTGTATTCCTTCTGATAAATCACTAATATTAATACGTAGATGCAGATGTTCAAAATAATGCACATTGTCCCTTTAAGAGCAAATTAATTGCTGGGAAGAGGCACATTGTGAGGCCATGTCCTTAATGTTGACTGAACACCTCCTGTAACACTGGAGAAGCCAACAGATCCCTCCTGACAGGTCAATTAGAGTGGAGTATATTACTGCCCTCTGAATGCCTTCTCAACGGAATAATTGCAGGCTACACATGCAGGGGAGTGTAACTAAGGTGTGATGAACTTGAAAGAACTTTCTGTTCTGTTTTATTAAAGCCATAATTTTGCAAAAGGAGTTCTGACCCCAGTCGGTGATTTCAACCAGGAGGATATTTCTCTCTCGACCGCAGGGAGAAACGACCTCCTGGAAGGCACAATCTGCGAGCCCTGGGCTTGCAGCGGCTAGCTGCTCTGCTGCAGCTGCATGTAGCGTACAAGCTGCAGCCCTTGGCACGTGGCAGCTATCGGATCATTTGGGCAGCGGAATCGGTGTCGAAGTCGTACGATCATAAGATCATTTTGGGCATCCTATCTGAGGAAGGGTGTGCTGAGTCTGGAGAGAGTCCAGAGGAGGTTTACCAGAATTACCCCAGGAATGAGTGGGTTAACATATGATGATCGTTTGACGGCACTGGGCCTGTATTCGCCGGAGTTTAGAGGGATGAGGGCGGACCTCATTGAAACGTAGAGAATAGCGAAAGACTTGGATAGATTGGATGTGGAGAGGATGTTTCAACTAGCTTCGGGAAAGTCTAGGACCAGAGGTCATAGCCTCAGAATTAAAGGAAGGTTCATTTCGGAAGGAGATGAGGAAGAATTTCTTTAGTCAGAGGGTGGTGAATCAGTGGAATTCTTTGCCACAGAAGGCTGTGGAGGCCAAGTCAGTGGATATATTTAAGGCAGGGATTGATAAATTCTTGATTAGTACAAGTGTGAGGGGTTATGGGGAGAAGGCAGTAGAAATGGGGTTAGGAGGGAGAAATAGATCAATCATGATTGAATGGTGGAGTAGACTTGATGGGCCGAATGGCTTAATTCCCCTATCACCTTTGAACGTAGGAGCTTATGGACATTCCCTGGTGTTATTCCGGGCTCGGTTTCTGCATTCATGCTGCATTTATACAGGAATTGCAACACGGAACATGTGCCATCATTAGCAGTGTGGAAGAAAGACATGCATTTATATAACATGATTAACAACCTGAGGGTGTCCTAATGTGTTTTAGCAGCTCATTAGTATTGTGGCAGTGTCTGCCTTAACTGGGGGAGGGAGTTCAGTGAATCACCGAAAGATCACTGGCTGTATCTCTCCAGCCATTTCCATTTCAAATGGACACCAAATGCTGTTTAGTTTTAGTCCGGAGATACAGCATGGAAACGGGCCGCTCAGCCCACCGAGTCCTCGCTGGCCATCACTCTCCTGTTCACAATCGTTGTACATTATCCCACTTTCTCATCCACACCCGACACCTGAAGGGTGATTTACAGCATGCAGACTGAATTGAATGTGATTGCCTGTTACCATCACTGTTGCATCTTTGCCGTCTGTTGGACTTAACTACTGAAAACTGATCCCAGATACCAACAAAATATACTTAAGACAAAGTGGTTCAGGGCAAGAGGGAGGGGTTAAAATAGGATGCTTGTCAAATACTTGCACAATTGAGCTTGGATTTTAAAACTTAAGATGTAATTGTAACTTGAAGCAGACTTTAATTTAGAGACACAGCATGGAAACAGGCCATTCGGCCCAGCAAATCACACTAGGGACAGTTTACAATTCCCAGAAATCAATTAACCTATAAATCTGTACATCTTTGGAGTGTGGGAGGAAACCAGAGCACCCAGAGAAAACCCACGCGGTCACAGGGAGAACGTACAAACCCTGTGCAGACAGCACCTGTAGTCAGGATGGAACCCGGGTCTCTGGGGCTGTAAGGCAGCGACTCTGTGCCACCCAGACTGTTGCACTTTAGCTAACATTCTGACATGAAGAATACTAGGAGTGGGGTATCTCATTAGTCAGAGGGTGGTGAATCTGTGGAATTATTTGCTACAGAAGGCTGTAGAGGCCAAGTCAGTGGATATTTTTTTAAGGTAGGTTTGGATAGATTCTTGATTAGTACAGGTGTCAGAGGTTATAGGGAGAAGACAGGAGAATGGGGTTAGGAGGGAAAGATAGATCAGCCATTATCGAATGGCAAAGTAGACGATGGGCCGAATGGCCTAATTCCCTTATGACCTTATTTCAATGCTCAGAATTGGAGCAAAGCACATTCCAAAGACATTCCATCTGAAGATGGGTCTTGACCCGAAACATCAATTATCCATGTTTTCCAGGGACACTGCCCCACCGCTGAGCTACTCTACCAATTTTCTGCCTTTCCCAAGCACAAGGGCGGTACGGTGGTGCAGTGGTAGTGTTGCTGCCCTACAGCGCCAGAGACCCGAGTTCAATCCCGTTTACAGGTGCTGTCTGCACGGAGTTTGTACGTTCTCCCCGTGCCCTGCATGGGTTTTCTCTGGATGCTCCAGTTTCCTCACACACTCCATAGACGTACAGGTTTGTAGGTTACTTGGCTTGGTATAATTGTAAATTGTCCCTAGTGTGTGTAGGATAATGTTAGTGTGCGGGGATCGCTGGTCGGCATGGACTTGCAGGGCAGAAGGGCCTGTTTTCACGCTGTATCGCTAAACTAAACACATCCTCGGTTAGCAAGGGTACAGAAATAATCTACTGAGCGCCATGTACTGATGCCATTTTCAAAGTCCATTCCGCACTCTAGTTCTTACAAGCGGTGCCTGATCCAGGCGAGCCCCAGGCTGCTGAAGGGCCTCCAGCCATCGCCTTCCTTGGACGCCAGGTCCCCCTCCTCGCCCATCCACCTTTATGCCCCGGGGTGGGGCCTCCCACAGCCGACCTCGACGGCACGGTTGGCCAGACCCCGCTTTTGGAGATTTATGCTCTTTCATTCAGAGAAGATGCCTCCCCCTAAATTCTCTATTTAATCCTCAACTGTATCCAGGCCCAATCTGAATCTTCCACCAGATATCCCTGGAAAGTGAGATGAAGCTGAATAATGGCTCAATTCCCCTCCTCAAACTACCAGCCAGTGTTGAAGCTGCAACGATTTTCACAGATGTCCCGTCACGATTGTGCAATGAGACTGTGACAATTTACTCTGTGTGGCTGAAAACAATTTGCCCAATTAGTCATTGCAGTTGAAACTGCAGATGCTGGTTTATACCAAAGATAGACACAAAGTGCTGGAGTAACTCAGTGGGTCAGGCAGCATCTCTGGAGAAAAAGGATGGGTGACATTTTGGGTCGGGACCCCTCGTCAGACTGAAGAAGAGTCCCGATCCGAAACGTCACCCGACCGTTTTCTCCAGAGATGCTGCCTGACCCGCGGAGTCACCTCAGTAACCATCTTCATTGTGAACGCTCTTGAGAAACTACTGAGAACATTACCCATCGTTACGGTCCTTACAAAAGGTTAATGTTGTGGCTGACTGACAGAAGGCAAACTAACAAAAGACGTCTCAAAGATGCAACTGTGATTTGTAGCAAGTTTTCAAAACTGCAGAAGAACAATGCAAATGAGCAAATCAAAGGGAATACATCTTGGAGGAAGTTGATATGGAGAAAGGAAATGAGTGAAAAGCTCAATTAAGTTTTGGCACGGGAGCACCTTGTTAAATCTGCAACATTTCTCATCCAAGTGAAGTAGGTCAGAGGGTCGCTGGGTGAATCTGCTATGATTAATTGAGGAGCATAAACGAAGGCCATTCATTCACTTCAAGGTAATGCTGGCATCTAGTAAAGCAGCCCCAATAAATATTATTCCCCATAGTCCGACAAATTATTCTCTCTCAAATGTTTATCCAGCTCCCAATGGAACGTACTCATTGCAATGCAGGCAGTGAATTTCAGATCACAACTGTGCTTATTTTTTCATTGCCTCTCCCTTGAACCATCAAAGGCCACAACTCTCCCGACTGCAGCTATGAAGAAAGAAAAACAACTCCCAGAGTTTTATAGGCGTTGCGAAACTTTAGATGCACTCATTGTTACACCGTAAGATCTCTTCCTGGAAGCTCTCCTCTGAATTCTAACCTCAACAATAGAAGATGTCAAATGCAAAGCACAAGAACAATTTTAAAAAGGCATAGACAATAAATTAAGGACAAGGGGTTTCACATAAAATGCAGAAGCAAAACTAAAGCAAAGGTTTGTGTGTGTGGTGAAAATGAACTTGCAACTCGTGTCCTTGATGCTGGAAGCTCTCCAGATCTATCTTGAAAGGCTGGTGAGAGACTCAGCGACTTTTGAAAAGTAAGAGTCATTCTGGAATATAACCATAGCTTTCACGTTGTTTTATACATTTCTAAATTGAAACAGCTTCTTCCCAGCTATTTGGGAAGGAAGTGCAGATGCCGGTTTACACCGAAGATAGACACAAAGTGCTGAGAGTCCGAAGAAGGGTCTCGACCCAAAACGTCACCTAATCCTTTTCTCCAGAGATACTGCCTGACCCGCTGAGTTACTCCAGCATTTTGTGTCTATCTTCCCAGCTGTGATCAGGCAACTGAACCGTCCTCTTACCAGCTGGAGTGAGGACCTGACCTCCCATTTACCTCACTGGGGACCTTTGAATTATCATTTATCAGACTTTATCTTGCACTAAATGTTGTACCCTTTAACCTTTATCTGTACATTGTGGACGGCTTGATTGTAATCATATACAGTGTGTCGTCTTTTCTTTGACTGGGTGGCATGCAACAGAAAAGCTTTTCACTTCAGCTTTGTACACATGACAACACTAAACTAAGCATTTGAATAATACCTCTACATCTTTTATTGCCCATCTAAGTTAATTTAAAATTATTGTCTGCACCCACTCGCTTTATCAACTCTATATGTTTACAAACTGCAGGAAAAACTCACAGATGTGGAAACAGTAGCTTACTGTCTCATGCTCACATTTTGTTCATTTTTGTTCTTCAAAAGCATCTCTGTTTTTTAAGTATTGCTCTGATTGTGTCTCCACAGCAGAAGGTTGTGAGTTCCAGCGCATGTGTAGAATTGCTATATAATCTGATATTATATCATAAAATGATATCATCTGATATTATATCTTATGAGCATTTGATGGCACTGGGCCTGTACTCGCTGGAGTTTAGAAGGATGAGGGGAGATCTCATTGAAACTTACCGAATAATGGAAGGTCTGGATAGAGTGGATGTGGAGAGGATGTTTCCACTAGTGAGAGAGTCTAGGCCGAGAGGCCGTAGCCTCAGAATAAAAGGGCGTACCTTTAGAAAGGAGATGGGGAGGAATTCGATAATCAGAGAATGGTGAATCTGTGGAATTCAAGGCTGTGGGGCCCAAGTTGGTGGATATTTTTGAGGCGGAGATTGATAGATTCTTGATTAGTTCAGGTGTCAGGGGTTATGGGGAGAAGACAGAAGAATGGGGTTGAGAGGGAAAGATAGATCAGCCATATTTTGTTGTCTACTGCCGGACCCTGACGTGAGAGGACGCTGGCGTTGTTTATTCGTCGCTTCTCCGTTAGGATAGTTTGTCTGTTTGTTTTTATGTTATGATTGTTTATGTAAAGCGCTTTGAGCTTCTGGAAAAGTGCTATATAAAATAAATGCTTATTATTATTATTATTATTATTATATTGAATGGGCCGAATGACCTAATTCTGCTCCTATAATTTATTAACTTATTATACTCTCGTGGTGTTTTGCATTGTTGGGGTTACCATCTTTCGAATGAAATGGCCAGTCCTGTGCTCAGATGCATCTGCAAGTCTGCACAGCACTCTTCAAAGCAGAGTAATGGAGTTCTTATATCCTGTCCTGTATCTGGAGTCCCTAACTAGCCTTTCAAGTCAGATCCAGAGTCTCCACAGCAAGAACGCAAAGATTCAAGTTTACACAAAATGCTGGTGTAATCCAGTGGGTCAGGCAGCACATCTGGAGTACACAAATTGCCGACACTTCAAGTCAGAACCTCCTCTTCAGAGTGACCCGAAATGCCATCTATCCGTTTTCTCCAGAGATGCTGCCTGACCCGCTGAGTTACTCCAGCACTTTGTGGGGTTTGTTTTGTTGTAAACTGGCATCTGCAGTTCCTTAGATCAACACAAAATGCTGGAGTAACTTAGCCGGTCCGGCAGCATCTCTGGAGAGGTCTGCAAGGCTCAGTCTGAAGAAGGGTCTCGAAACAAAACGTCACCGACATCTATTCCAGCTTTTTGTGTCGATCTTTGGTGAATCTCCATTATCTGCAGTTTCTTCCTACACATCTGTGGTTCCTTGTTTCTCCAGGATAGAGGTTTACTTCACAACACACATATGCATTTATTTTTATTTTCCTGAGGTTTCTTCTTCCTTCCATTAACCAGCAGCAATGAAATAGATCGCCCTGGGTTTGCCTCATTATTGACTCTAGGATCTAGCTGCGTGTAAATTGACCATCATTTTTCCCATTATACGATGGTGACATTTCCAAATGACTTAATTGCCTGTAATGTGCATTGTCTCATCCAGGCATTGAATAATGAGTCCTCTTTATAAGCGCAGACATTGATCATATGTTCACATCAGTGCGATCATTTCTAAATTAGATTTTGTGTGCTGCCCAAAGTATTCTTGCCAAACTGTAAATCTCACAACCGCTGACCAGTCGTTTCGTTTTCAGGTGACTCATTCCTTGCAGAGCTGACAAATCCAAGGATTGGAGGACACAAATTGGCGATGTTTCAGGGTTGGAACCCTTCCTCGAGCTGACCCGAAACGTCCCCTGTCTGGGAGAGTGTGGTTGGCATGAATAACGAAAGGAAGAAGGGTCTCATCCTGAAACGTTACCTACATGTATCCATGTCCTCCAGAGATGCTGCCTGACCCGCTGAGTTACTCCAGCACTTTGTGTCTTTTTTTTGTAAACCAGCACCTGCGGATCCTTGTGTAGGAAGGAACTGCGGATGCTGGTTTATACCGAAGGTAGACACAAAATGCTGGAGTAACTCAGCGGGTCAGGCAGCATCTCTGGACGACATGGATACCTGCAGGTGACGTTTCGGGATGAGACCCTTCTTCCTTTCGTTATCACCAAAGATCGACACAAAAAGCTGGAATAGATGTTGGTGATGTTTTGTTTCGAGACCCTTCTTCAGACTGAGCCTTGCGGACCTTATTCCTTCTCTCCAGAGATGCTGCCGGACCGGCTAAGTTACTCCAGCATTTTGTGTTGATCTAAGGAACTGCAGATGCTAGTTTACAACAAAAAAAACCCCACAAAATGCTGGAGTAACTCAGCAGGTCAAGCAGCATCTCTGGAGAAAACAAATAGGTCTGAAGAGTTTGACGAAGGGTCTCATCCCGAAAGGTCACCTATTCCTTTTCTCCAGAGCCTGACCCACTGAGTCACTCCAGCATTTTGTGACTACCTGCAGATCCTTGTTTGTACTAAGCAAAAAAAAAAGTGCTGGAAGAACTCCAGCCGGTTGGGCAACATCTGTGGAGGGAAATTGTTAGACAGTTCGGATTTTCAAGACTGCTGCTGCCTGAACCGCTGAGTTCCTCCAGCAGATTGTTTCTTTTTGTGTTCGAGATTTCATTATCTTGGGCCTCTAAGTAAAACCAAGGTCTGGGAAATGTAATTGTGCTGGCCCCTGGGGCCTGTTTAGTTGAGTTTAGTTTACTGTCACGTGTACCGAGGTACAGTGAAAAGCTTTTGTTGCGTGCTAACCAGTCAGTGGAAAACAATACATGATCACAACCGAGCCATTCACAGTGTCTAGATACAGGATAAAGGGAATAACGTGGAAGGGGGAACTGCAGATGCTGGTTTAAACTGAAGATAGACACAAAAAGCAGAATGGCTCAGCGGGACAGGCAGCAACTCTGGAGAGAAGGGATGGGTGATGTTTCGGGCGGAGACCTTTCTTTAGACTAGTTAGGGATAAGGGAAACATCGCAGTCTACATCTCTGGTTTCCCTTATCCCTAACCAGTGTGAAGAAGGGTCTCCACCCAAGAGAGAGCTGGATAGAGCTCTTAAGGATAGTGGAGTCAGGGGGTATGGGGAGAAAGCAGGAACGGGGTACTGATTGAGAATGATCAGCCATGATCACATTGAATGGCGGTGCTGGCTCGAAGGGCCGAATGGCCTCCTCCTGCACCTATTGTCTAAAACGTCACCCATTCCTTCTCTCCAGAGATGCTGCCTGTCCCGCTGAGTTACTATACCGTGAATAACGTTTAGTGCAAGGTAAGGTCCGATCAAAGATAGTTGGAGGGGCTCCAATGAGGTAGATAGTGTTTCAGGGCCGCTCTCTAGTTGCTGGTAGGATGGTCCAGTTGCCTGATCACAGCTGGGAAGAAACTGTCCCTGAACCTGGAGGTGTGGGTTTTCGGAATTAACAGCTGATTGCTGCCTTTGGCGCTGTTTAGGTGACGCTTGACATGAAGCCACGACATGCTTTCAATTAAGGCAATTTACGGCGCCGCATAACATCACAGAACTTTAACATTGGGAAACGAAGAGGAAAATTGCTGAGACACTTTGTCGTTTGCACTTGGTAACGTCTGTTGCCTGGTACAATTCGATATCCAGTACCTTAACAACACAGGTACTTGGAAGGGTTTAAACATTTGACTCTTCAGACCCCAGAAGTGGAAATCCCAGCAAGAATTGCAACTCTGACATCTTCCACGACCATTGTTAGACACAGACAACAAATCAGACACGCACAAACAAGTTTATAATGCATTTGTCATTTAGGAGCCACTGGATTGAAAAGTCTTGCATCAATCCTCAGATTTTATTCTTGACAAATAGGGTTTATTTGCTTCAGCGCTTTTTTTGGGGGTTACATTTAATAATCTAAGTTCCAGAGTTCAGTGCAAAGAATGTGAGTTTTTCCACAAAACAAACAAATCTGTATTTGCATCCTAATTAGTGGATATTCATCTGTCATAAGCGGGAAAACGTCCTTCCCCAACACCACGCCGTTTCATAAATAATCAATGCGGCCCACATTAACATGCATGAGCTGGAATCTGTGTAGTCATGTGCAATGAGGCAGGGACAGGGGGGAGTGTGTGTTGCTTTGAACTGAATCAAAACTGTGTGTGAGATACCGAGACGCGAAACGCACGAATCGTGCTGTTCATTTTTCAAACCTCCACCACCATCACCCCCCCCCCCCCCCCCTCTCCTCCCTCCCTCCTCCCCCTTTCCCATTCAAGCCAAGTGCTCCAGCTAACGGCGCCTGTGTGTGTGTGTGTGTGTGTGTGTGTGTGTGTATACACCGGGGCAGAGCGCGCCTCTCGGTGGCTGACTGATGAGAGGCGCCACTTGTACCACCACCACCAGTCCGCTCTGGAGGGTGACTCCACGCCAGCGCAGGCCGACCCTCTGAGATCTGGGGCACCAAGTGGACGGCGAGGCACCGGGGCTCTCCTTGCCCCCCGGCTTTATAATGGGCTGCAATCTGTGCGCTCTGCGGAAGAGAGAGGAGCACTACAAATTACTGTACGAAGTTTCGCAGGTGAGTTCGTGCAAAGTCTGCACCTGGGCTCCGTCTGGTCGAATATGGGACTTGGAGCGAGGGACGCCTTCTGCAAGTGTAGTATTCGTGGGAGAGGGAAAGAGAGGGAGGGAGAGAGGGAGAGAGAGGGAGAGAGAGAGAGAGAGAGAGAGACTGTCTCCCAGACTTTGGTCTTTAAAGCATGAGGTTTTTGATTTGTAAATAAGTGCACTCGAACCCACGTCTGAATTGCAATGCGTGATCTTTATATTTATTTAACTTGTGAAGCATTAACTTATCTAACAAGAGGCAATGGGTAAAATGATGTGCTTGATTTCTCTCTCATTTAAGCCCATCTCACGTACAGGCGTTGATGGACACGGGCAAGACACGTCCAGCTTTATGTTTTGTGCAACTTTGAAACTTTTTTATTGCGAGCTGTTTTTTGGGCGCACCGATGTAGAGGCAGAATTTTGCTCCCGGAGTTGGCATCGACAGGAATGGGTGATGGAGGGGGGGGGGGGGGGTCTTTCTGCATTGGAGAGATTTAAGGTGATCCTAGTTTGCAGAAGGTGAGGTGCGGTGAACACAGATATGACTCCATCACCCGGGCACGTAAACACCGTAGACAATAAACAGTTCACCCGGCAGATGGAACTTGGTACCTACCACACGCTGTGATGGGACCAGGAGCCGGGCAAAGGCAAAGCCAGGGAAAACACAAGCTGCAGATGTTGGAAATCTGACATCAAGACAGAAAGTGTTGGGAACAGACACAGAGTGCTGGAGTAACTCA
Source organism: Rhinoraja longicauda (assembly GCF_053455715.1). NCBI lineage: Eukaryota > Metazoa > Chordata > Chondrichthyes > Rajiformes > Arhynchobatidae > Rhinoraja > Rhinoraja longicauda. The sequence goes on along the minus strand of NC_135972.1, from coordinate 11,832,894 downwards.
GCGGGACAGGCAGCATCTCCGGAGAGAAGGAATGGGCGACGTTTCGGGTCGAGACCATTCTTCAGTCTCGTCATCCGTTCCTCCTCTCCAGAGATGCTGCCTGTCCCGCTGAGTCACTCCGGCTTTTTGTGTCGATCTTCGCCGTAAACCGGCGCCTGCAGTTCCTTCCCCCACAAGTAAGTGTTGGGAACACTCAGCTGGTCAGGCAGCGCCTGGCGAGGGAGACCTGGCATTTCGGGCGTGGGATCTTCTGCACGGTACTTTCGGCAGAGTCTGTCTGACCCAAGTGTTTCCAGTGATTTTGATTCCAATTTTATAACGCGGAAGAGAAAGCGGGCGGGGTGATGCTGATGGGTGATAAGTAGTAGTAAGTCTGGCAGGAATCAGACTGCGAGTGTGTGTCATCTATTCATATTTGCCGTCCACCTTTTGTGTTGCTAAAGCTTTATTGCTCTCGGTGTAAGCGACCCCCTTCAGTCCATCAGCCCAGCCTGGGTCCCTGATCTCATCCCCTTCTAGGTCTCGTTTTCACATCTCACCCTTCCTCGTCTCTGTGTCTCCCTCTCCCCTAACTCCCGGTCTGAATGAAGAAGGGGCTCCCATTCTTTCCACGCAGAGATGCCGCCTGTCCCGCTGGGTTGCTCCATCCAGCATGTCGTGTCTCTCTGGGTGGGTCGGCGGAGCTGAGCACTTTCATATGAAGAAAGACTGGATAGACTAGACTTATACTCGCTGGAATTTAGAAGACTGAGGGGGGATCTTATTGAAACATATAAAATTCTTAAGGGGTTGGAGAGGCTAGATGCGGGAAGATTGTTCCCGATGTTGGGGAAGTCCAGAACCAGGAGTCACAGCTTAAGGATAAGGGGGAAGTCTTTTAGGACCGAGATGAGAAAACATTTCACACAGAGAGTGGTGAGTCTGTGGAATTCTCTGCCACAGAAGGTAGTTGAGGCCAGTTCATTGGCTATATTTAAGAGGGAGTTAGATGTGGCCCTTGTGGCTAAAGGGATCAGGGGGTATGGAGAGAAGGCAGGTACAGGTTACTGAGCTGGATGATCAGCCATGATCATATTGAATGGCGGTGCAGGCTCGAATGGCCGAATGGCCTACTCCTGCACCTATTTTCTATGTTTCTATGTGGCTCTCTGGGTGGGTCGGCGGTCGCTGCGGGTCACATTCCGATGCGGCCGGGCAACATACGCGGCTTCCCTCAATTAAAGAGCTGACGCGTTCAATTGAAATTCGAGATGAGACAACCTCGGCTATTTAGCTGCAACCGCCCCGGCATTAACACAGCAGACATTTTTGGCCGGTTGATAGTTTTAAAAATCAGATGTCTGAGAAAAATTGCAGCTCTCCAAACTTTCATTGGACTCTCTCTCTCTCCCCTCCTTCCTCTCTTTTACCAGGCTTCTAGTGGTCCTTCCTTTAGCTAGGGCACTGTCTGATTCACCTCTCTCTACCCCATTGTGGACATTGGACTCTTGTCTCTGGAACTGGTGCGTTCCAACGCTGAGAACTATATTCTGCACTCTGTGTCTTCCCGCTTTGCTCTGCCCAATCCATTGTACTGCGAGTTCAACCTGGTTGTATTTATGTAAAGTCAATCTGATCTGTTTGGACACAGCATAGCTTGTGATTGTACCCCGGAACACGTAACAATAATAACCCAAACGCCCTCCGCTGGAAGTGGTGCTTTATTCCAACAAACGTAATGAATGAAAGATTTATTGAAAACGTGAACGGCGCCAAATGGGGGGAGCTAATTTAAGATAGTGGGGTGGAAAATGTAGCCGTAAGTTTAATTCATCAGGTGCCTCAAGCCGGTTTTAAACGGTTTGGAGGAACAGCACCTCATTTTTAGCTTGGGCAGCGGTATGAATATTAATTTCTCCAACTACAAGCAGCCCCTGCTTTCCCTCACTCCCCCCCCCCCCCCCCACACACACTCCCTTTTGATCTGTCGTTTTCACACCTTACCCGTAGATAACTCTAGACTCCCTCTCCACTGACTCTCAGTCTGAAGAAGGGTCTCGGCCCGAAACGTCACCCATTCCTTCTCTCCGGAGATGCTGCCTGTCCCGCTGAGTTACTCCAGCATTTTGTGTCGACCTTCGGTTTGGTCTCGGGGGTTGACTATTGTGTGGAAGGGGCGAAAAGTGTGTGGGCACAAACTGTGTATGACTCCATGTCGCTCTCCGCAGGGGTGTTTGTAAAGCTTGTTGATTCTTACGTGATCCATTAATGCCTTATCCACCGATGCGTTTATTTTGGAGGAATAATCAATATTTCTCAATCGAGACACAAGGACGTGGGAATCTCGCGTGGAACACAAGAGTGCTGGAGGAACTCCGGGGGTCAGTCAGGCAGCTCCTTTCGGGTCAGGCTGGAGAAGGGTCCCGACCCCAAACGTTGCCTGGTCGTGGCCCCCACAGACGCTGCCTGACCCGCCGAGTTACTCCGACACAGAATGCTGGAGTAAAACTCAGCGGGACAGGCAGCGTCTCTGGAGAAAAGGAACAGGTGACATTTGGGGTCGAGACCCTTCATTAAGGTTACTCCAGCACGTTTGCCCTCCACGATGATAGATTTTGAAGTAGTGGCCAGCACTCTGTGTGCCGTCTGGTTAACTTAGAAAGCAGTTAACAGGGGAGTCAAGAATGTGTTTGTTTCCTATGTCCCAGATAGAACAACGAACTCCTTACTTGCAACAAAATATGTAAAGATTGTGCACTGTAAACAATATAACGAGAAAAAGCCCAACGAGTGTATATGTATACATACTCATACACACATATATATATATATATACACATACACACACACATATATACACACACACACATGTATATACACACACGTACATACACACATATATACATACACACACATACGTACATATATACATACACACACTTTCACATACACACCATACACACACACATATACATTTACATACACACGCACACATACCTACACATGTATACTCACACATATACATACACATACACACACACATGTACATACACACACACATATATATATACACACACACACACATGTATATACACACACACATGCATACACACACATATAGATACACACATACATTTACATACACACGCACACATACATACACATGTATACTCACACATATACATACATACTTGCACGTCTATATATTCACAAAATGCTGGAGGAACTCAGCAGGTCAGGCAGCATCTCGGGAGAGAAGGAATGGGTGACGAAGGCTGAAGAAGGGTCTCGACCCGAAACGTCACCCATTCCTTCTCTCCCGAGATGCTGCCTGACCTGCTGAGTTACTCCAGCATTTTGTGAATAAATCGATTTGTACCAGCATCTGCAGTTATTTTGTTATACTGCACATCTATATATATTTATAAGGAGGAAGGAGAGAGCTGGACTGGTGAGGATGCACAGGGTGATCACGGACTCACCGGTGGGTAGTGGGGGACGGTGCCGGGAGGCGAGGGGGCGATGCCGGGTAGTTTAGCTCACCCACCCCGAGTCCAGCGCCGCCTCCTACCTGCCCTGTACCTGAGCTTCACCCAGACTCCGGTGGCCGCGGCGCGGAGCCTGCAGCCCTTAATGAACGCGTGTCACACAGCGACGATCAGAGCCTCATTAGCCGTTCTACAAGACGATTCTCTGCATTAATTAATGCAAAAACATGTCTCCCTTTTTATCACCGCGGTGGGTTTTCTCGCCATTAATTGCTGCTGGAGGCGAAAGTGCTGCGTAATTTTATCGAAGTGCAAATTGCCGGGTTGTCAACAGTCGCTTCTGTTCCCCAGTGTTAACGCGAAAAGTCTTCCTGCTGTTGTTGTAGGAAATACAACATGCCGTCTTATTAAAGCGCGGTGGCGCAGCGGTAGAGTTGCTGCCTGACAGCCCCAGAGACCCGGGTCTGATCCTGACTGTGGCTGCTGTCTGTACGGAGTTTGTACGTTCTCCCAGTGACTCGCGTGGGTTTTCTCCGGGATCTCCGGTCTTTGGCTTGGTATAATTGTAAATTGCCCCTCTAAGTTTCCCAGAGACGCGGGCAATCTACACTAACCGGCAGGCCCATCACAGGCAAAGACAGACGCAACATGCTGGAGTAACAACCTATTCCTCCCAGGTGGGAAATACCAGAAGACACTGAAACAACAACGGTAGCGCCAGTGGAAATAATAACTAAGGCAGAGATAGTTATATTATTGATTAGCACGGGTGTCAGGGGTTATGGGGAGAAGGCAGGAGAACGGGGTTAGTAGACAATAGATCAACCAGGAGGAGTAGATTTGATGGGCTGAATGGCCTAATTCTGTTCCTATCACTTATGAAGAGACAGCTAACGTCTTCAGTCCAAGATGGCTCCATAGCTGTAGAGTCTTTGACCTGAATCATTGACACTGTTTCTCTTCCCACAGATGCTGCCTGAAATGCAGTTTTTTCCAGCGCTTTTTGTTTGTTTTCTGTTTCTGTTTCAGATTTACAGCATCGTTTAGTTTAGAGACAGCACGTAAACAGGCCCTTCGGCCCACCAAGGCCGCACAGTGCACTAGCATTGTCCGACACACTAGGGACAATTTACAATTTTTACCCCAAGCCAAATGAACCAACAAACCTGTATATCTTTGGCGTGTGGGAGGAGACCAGAGCATCTGGAGAAAACCCACGCGGTCCCAGGGAGAACGTACAAAATCTGTACAGACAGCACCCGTAGTCAGGATCCAACCCGGGTCTCTGGCGCTGTAAGACAGCAACTCTACCACTGCACTACCTACATCTTCATTCTCTTTTTCTTAAAAAACATTTTATTTCTAGAAGGCAGTTGGATCGAGGCGAAAGTAGAACTGACAGTTCAAGAATGCCAGTAGAAACGCTTAATACTGCTATAAATTAGACTGCATTGGGCAATTACAACGATTTATTGTTATTGTTAATACTCAGGAGCTGGGAGCATTCAATCTATAGGGTAATTTCACGCTACTCAGGGAGTCAGCCAGAGGTACCTGTGCAGTTATAAGGGTAGGACCTGCCGCTGTATCAAGGGCACCAGGGACGGCTGTGGTTTGACTGTTGGCGCTGGGACTGCCCCCACCTTGGGAACAGCCATGGGACTAGGGTTCAGCGGTTCGGTGCTGGCCCAAGGGAGGTGCTAACACTACGGGCTGCAACAGACAGGTGATATTTCTGATCTAGTCTGAAGAAGGGACCCGACCCGCAATGTTGCCTATCCATATTCTCCAGAGATGCTGCCTGACCAGTTGAATTACTCCAGCAACTTGTGTCTTTCCTTGGTAAAGCAGCATCTGCTTATTTCCTTATTTCTATCCAATCACACTAGTTCCATTTTGGACCACTTGCGCATTTTTAAGACCATCAGGACAAAAATCAGGACAATAAAGACAAACGAAAATTATTGTTTAAAAGATTTGTGTACTTTTTCCTTCATGATCACAGCTGCTTTATTTTCCTGTCCACTCTGCTTCCTGTCTCTCACATGACTGCAGATTTCACAAGCTGGGTTTCAACTAGGTTAGGGAGCCGTCAGAATCTCTCCCGTTAAGCTGGGTAAATGTAGAAAAGTGCGAATACACACACCTCCAGATTCAGGGACAGTTTCCCAACTGTTATCAGACAACTGAACCATCCTACCACAACCAAAGAGCGGTCCTGGGCTACTATCTGCCTCATTGGTGACCCTCGGACTATCTTTGATGAGACTTTACTGGGTTTACCTTGCACGAAACGTTATTCCCTTGTGTATCTGTACACTGTAAATGGCTTGATTGTCATCATGTATTGTCTTTCCGCTTTGGTTGGCACGCAACAAAAGCTCGTCACCTTGGTACATGTGACAATAAACCAACAACTGAAATGAACTAAACTGCTCATTTGCAAGGAATGTCAGGCTGCTGTGGTGAGCAAGGCTCACTTCCCTCTTCCCTGCGCCCCACTGCCCTCCATCCCGTACCAGCCCCCACTACCCTCCACAACCTCTCTCTCCCCCCACCCCCTCCCCCCCCACCCCCACCCCCCAGTTTAAGCCAAGAGACCAGAGGGAGAGCAGAGTACTGTGTTTGCACATCCTCCTGACAATTGCTTGTGGGTTCTAGGTCCCCAAAGATACACACACACGCGAGCACGCACGCGCGCGCACACACACGCACACACACACACACACACACACACACACACACACACACACACACACACACACACACACACACACTGCTCCACTCTCAGATGTGCTGTTTTTTAATGAAATATTTAACCAGGACCCATCTTGCCCTCAGATGGATATAATAGATCATGAGGTCTTTGCTCCTTGACTGAGAGCAAAAGTTACCTTCAATCAATCTTGATTGAATGGCGGAGTCGACTTGATGGGCCCAATTGTCTATAATTCTGCTCCTATTACTTATGAACCTATGAACTTACCTTCTGTATCTTATTTATCCTCAGATTAATGCTACTGAAACAGGTAATCTGGTTATCAGCCCATTACGATATATGGAAATTGTTTCCAATTCTAAAATAGTGATTGAATGTTCTAAAAGTAAAATACCCTTTGGCAGGACAGAACATGATGCTGGTACATACTTTTTGCCTGCTTATTGATAATGTGTCTGTCTGACCAGAGGACGTTACACCCAGTAACCTGAAGTGTAGTCATTTGTAACGTAGGAAAGTTAGCAGGAAAAGTAATTCTGTCAAACAGCATTTTGATCATCATTTTACTTTTAATGATACCTGTCAAGTCGCAAGTCTTGGCCATGACTCAATAAGGATTTTCCCTGCTCCTCTTTGAAGAGTACCATGGATTCTGTAGATTGAATGATCAATGAACATTCACTGTGTGCCCAACAAAAGCATTTAGGATAGTGATGGATTAATCCAGTACCATATTGGTGTGTCAGCCTTGATGGTGTGCTTAAGAATCTAAAATTGTATATAAATCAAAGTCGTTTGAATGGAGAATGCTAACACTGAGGATGACACTTTTACTTTAGGAAGAGAGTGCATTCATTTCAGTAGCACCTCCATAGGTCATCAATGCTAGTGAGGGTCTGAAGGGTCTCGACCCGAAACGTCACCCATTCCTTCTCTCCCGAGATGGTGCCTGACCTGCTGAGTTACTCCAGCATTTTGTGAATAAATCGATTTGTACCAGCATCTGCAGTTATTTTCTTATATCAATGCTAGTAAGTTGAGGCTCTATTTGAAGAAGGACTGCAAATTAAAAAAACTGGGTAATATAGATCAGTAAGCCTAACATCTGTGGTTGAAAAGTTATTGGAGAGGATTCTGAGGGATAAGATAGGCATGCATTCGGAAAGACAGTGATAGGAGCAGAATTAGGCCATTTGGCCCATCAAGTCTACTCCGCCATTCAATCATGGCTGATCTATCTTTCCCTCTCAACCCCATTCTCCTGCCTTCTCATAACCCCTGACACCCATACACCTGAGGGATAGTCTGCATGGTTTTGTGTATGTGGAAATCACATCTCTCAAACTTGATCGAATTGGTTGAGGAAGTTACCAAGAAGATGAGGCCATGGCCATAGACGTGGTCTATGTGGACTTCAGCAAGGCCTTTGAAAAGGTTCCACTGGTGGGCTGCTCTGGAAGGTTACATCGCATGGGATCCAGGGATTGCTAGCTAATTGGATACTGAATTGGCTTTGTGGTAGGAAGCAGAGGGTGGTGGTGGAGGTTGTTATTCAGACTGGCGGGCTGTGACTAGTGGCAGCCGAGGCAGACCATTCCAGTACCGTTGAACTTCTCTCGGAGGCCGTGACCTCTGTTGGCCCGGCAAATCTAGAGAAGCTCTGGAACCAAGGGTGCCAGAAAATCGGTGGTGCACTTGTATCTTGGTCTATTGGAGCACAGAGTCGAGTGGCTGTTTCAGGCATCAGGTGTCTGGTATACAAGTGATGAGACCCATCCACTGCTGAATGTAGTCAGTGCCTTGAAGCCGGGAATGTTCAGTGAAGAGCTCATTGGTGCCGATAAAATGTGTTGCAAAGAAGTGGCAGCTGCTTATACACCAAAGATAGACGCAAAATGCTGGAGTAACCCAGTGGGTCAGGCGGCATCTCTGGAGAAAAGGAATAGGTGACCTCTTCCTCCCACACTCCCCAGCTTCCTCCCACACTCCAACGACGTACAGGTTTGTAAGTTATTTGGCTTGGTAAAATTATAACTTGCCCCACAATAGACAATAGACAATACGTGCAGGAGTAGGCCATTCGGCCCTTCGAGCCAGCAGTCACAATTCAATGTGATCATGGCTGATCATTCTCAGTCAGTACCCCATTCCTGCCTTCTCCCCATACCCCCTGACTCCGCTATCCTTAAGAGCTCTATCTAGCTCTCTCATGAATGCATTCAGAGAATTGGCCTCCACTGCCTTCTGAGGCAGAGAATTCCACAGATTTACAATTCTATGACTGAAAAAGTTTTTCCTCATCTCCGTTCTAAATGGCCTACTTCTTATTCTTAAACTGTGACCCCTGGTTCTGGACTCCCCCATCATAGGGAACATGTTTCCTGCCTCTAACGTGTCCAACCACTTAATAATCTTATATGTTTCGATAAGATCCCCTCTCATCCTTCTAAATTCCAGTGTATACAAGCCTAGTCGCTCCAGTCTTTCCACATACGACAGTCCCGCCATTCCGGGAATTAACCTAGTAAACCTACGCTGCACACCCTCAACAGCAAGAATATCCTTCCTCAAATTTGGAGACCGAAACTGCACACAGTACTCCAGGTGCGGTCTCACTAGGGCCCTGTACAACTGCAGAAGGAGTGTGTAGGATGGTACTGGAGTATGTGGATCGCTGGTCAGTGCAGACTTGGTGGGCTGATGAGCCTGCATCTGTGCTGTATCTCTAAACTAAACTAAACTAAACTAAAACTCTTTAACCAAAATTCACTCATTGAGGCACATCCCTTTGAATCAAAGTGAGGACATGTTTCCGATTCAGCCCTGATACCACTTGGGGCAGGAGGTTGAAAAGGCAACATGTCAGGTTTGCCACAGGGTGTCAGGAGCATGAAATATTCCCACTGACGTTCAATGATGATGAACCACAGCCCAGTCCATCACGGGTTCTCACCTCCCCACCATCGAATAGATTTACAGGAGTCGCTGCCTCAAAAAGGCAGCCAGCATCATCAGAGACCCACACCAACCCTGGCCATGCGCTCATTTCATCCTCGCCATCGGGAAGAAGTTACAGGAGCCTGAAAACTGTAACGTCCATGTTCAGGAACAGCTTCTTCCCTTCAATCACCAATAAGCTGTGACCTACAAAGACTTGGAGGGATTGGTTTTGTCGTTTTGCACTATTATTGTCTGTTTTTTATGTGCGTACGTGTGTGCAATTGCTTGCAGAAGTTTTTTCCGGAAGGAGCTGCCGGAGGAGGTAGTTGAGGCAGGTACCATCGCAGCATTAAAGAAACACTTAGGCAGGTACATCAGTAGGACAGGTTTAGAGGGATATGGGCCAAACACAGGCATGTTGGTCGGTGTGGGCAAGTTGGGCAGAAGGGCCTGTTTCCACACTGTATGGCTCGAAAACAGGCATTGCATGAGTCCAGACCAAGTCCAGATTGTGATGAAGCAAGACCACATATATCATCACCCTGAAATCTGTACTTCTTGGCACATTGTACAGCTCCCCTCCAACGTGCTAAATCACAGGACCAAGGGAATACTGTCCCCCCCTCTGTCGCTTCCACTGTTTGTACGTTGCCAGTGATTCTTGCATAAGGACACCCAGGAGACATGAACAGCAACATCTTTCTCTCTATTTAAAACTGTACTCAGCCCCTCTGGATTGTTTCCACCAAAGTGGGTGACATCCCATTTTCAATCATTCTGTTTCATTTGCCATGTCCTTGCCCATTCGTTTCACCTTTCAATATCCCCCCGAGGCATCCCCGCAACCACCTCACAAACCACAGCAACCCAGTCTTCATTACAATGAGTTCCATTTGCAAAAGCGGTCGAATAGTCTCAGAAATCCCACCTGCAGGGCACCTGGCCTGTTCTGTTCAAATGTAGATGGTTTGCAGGTTTGGAAAGGAGGGACCATTGGTGCTATTTCCACAACTTAACGGATTAAACCCACAGCACAATGCCAATGTTTCTTTGTGGTAGCAACTTGGGATCTGTATAAATTAGCTGAAATATTTATTTTTATCTTTACATTAGCCCTACCAGCCTTGATGGCAAAATGTTTCATCTCTTGGGTTTCAGCTGTGAACAGTACGAACAAGTCGAGAGTGTGCAATTGTTATATGTACTGAAACGGAACAATGGATGTAGGGCAGCACAGTAATACAGTGGTAGAGTTACTGCCTTACAATGCCAGAGACCCCCATTCAATCCTGACTACGAATGCTGTCTGTACGGAGTTTGTACCTTCTCCCCGTCACCTGTGTAGGTTTTCTCTGTGATCTCCGGTTTCCTCCCATGCTCCAAAGACGTGCACGTTTGTAGGCTAATTGGCTTATTATAATTGTAAATTGTCCCTGGTGTGTGTAGGATCGTGTTAGTGTGCGGGGATCGCTGGTCGGCGCGGACTTAGTGGGCCTCAGGGCTTGTTTCTGCACTGTTTCTCTAAACTAAACTAAGCTAAACTAAATCCTTACTTGCAGCAGCATAAACACAGTACTCGAGAGATATAATAATGAAACAGACAAAAAAGTTAAATAATTAAAAATAAACGATGTTAGTACAAAACAAAACAAAAGCCCAAAGTTCCCTCGTGCAACCAAGACAAAGTTCGTAGTTTGAAGTTTAGTTGGTATTTGTGGTGTGCAATGGCCTAATGGTTGTTGGGAACAGATAGAACAGTATTACTCACAAGGTAAGCACAACCAAAATATTCTTTGTGTAGGCAGAAACTGCAGGTGCTGGTTTACACCGAAGAAAGACACAAATAGCTGGAGCAACTCAGCAGGTCAGGCAGCATCTCTGGAGAACAAGTCCCGAAACGTCAACTATTCCTTTTCTCCAGAGATGCTGCCTGACCCGCTGATTTTACTCCAGCTTTTTGTGTTTATCCAAAATATTCTTCTCCTGATGAAATTATCTCCATAACTCACTGTCACCCGTGAAATATTTCCCATCCGTTTTGAATAGCCAAGATGTCCCATTGTTCAGACACATTGATCTGAGGCTTCTAAACTTGCCCGCCAGTCCGAATTGTTGCCCGCCATCAATCGATCAAATTTTTTTAAAAGATCATCTCGTCTTTCTGTCGCCGGCTCTCCCTCTTCTCCGGTTACGGCAAAGATTTGTGAAGTGCCGGCGACACCTGGTGTGGTGACCGCTCCTCCCCAAGCCTAATCTCGACGGCCAGAGCGCTATCTAACGCGGGCAAATCAGCCCTGCAAATGTGGCTTCACTCGTGCGTGGGAAGCAAACAATGGCAGGCAGCAACCCAAGGCAGCAAAACAGTGGAAGTAAACACAGGCACAACAGTGCAAGGCATCGAGCGATCTGCAGTCGCCTCTGCAATTGTGGAACAGTCGCATGGCTTGTCTATTTTCCATTTATGCCGTAGTGAATGCTTTATATCCTCAGACTACACGCACAATGTACCCATCCATCTACCTGCCTCATTGCATTTTGCTTGAATGATGCACTTCACATATCAAACCGGTCGGAATAGAAGGTGAAGCTGCGTTCATTTTACTATCGAAATAACATTTAAAGTTAAGATTTACAAGACTCGCGCCAGCCTGAAAAGAGAGTTTATCGTGCGGGGTGATCCATAAAAGATTAAACTCCCGATGATTGGTCTATTATGGATTAAAAACCAGCTCTATAAAATAATTGGATTTATGCCTCTTAAATGTAACATCCCCACTGATTGGTCAATAAAAAGTTATGTTCGTACTGATTCATTTATGAATAATTTATCATTTAGTTTATAACTGTGATAACTAATTTATCATTTAGTTGGCCCGTGCCAACCGGTCTATAAAAGATCAAATGGACGCTAAATTTTTTTAATTCATACCTTCATCCCACAATGATAAACTCACACATTGCTCTCGGTTATATGTGTAGGTTTTTCTCTTCCGCTTTCTGGCTCTTACCTACGACAAGCCTCATGAAGCCTCAAGGCCCTTTTCCTGGTCTATTTTCTTGGCCTGTAGGTTAATTGGCCTCTGTAAAATTGCCCTAACGTGTTGGGAGGAGATGCAAAAGTGGGATAACATAGAACTAGTGTGCACGGGTGATCAATGGTCGGTGTGGACGCTGTGGGCCGGTGGGCCTGTTTACATGCTGTAGCTCTAAACTAAACTATATTGCCACTGACACACAAGGAATTGCAGATGCTGGTTTACTAAGAAAGACACAAAGTGCTGGTGTAACTCGGGGGGTCAAGCTGCATCTCTGGAGAATATGGATAGGAGACCTTTCGGGTTGAGACCTTTCTTCAGACGCGATAGGTGATGTTTCAGGTTGGGATATATGATGTTACTGATTGGGACCCATCTTCAGACTCGGATAAGTGATGTTTCAGGTTGGGACCCTTCTCCAAACTCAGGTGACATTTCAGGTTGGTCATGAGCTCCGAGTCATTCCAGCACTTTGTGTCTTATATTGACATTGAGATCTGCCATTGCTCCTGCATGTATAGGTAGGGACAGAATGTACAAACTCCGTACAGACAGCACCCATAGTCAGGATTGATCCCGGGTCTCTGGCGTTATAAGACAGCAACTCTACCGCTGCACCACTGTGCCGTCCAGTTATTCAGTATCCTTCAGTTCCTCTTGAGGCTTTGCCCATGGGACATGCAGGGCTGTGCAGCTCGATGGCTAACTATGGTGTGTCCCTGTTGTTGATGTTGACCCAATGGGAATCCAGCCTCTTGCAGCTGCTAGTCAATTATACGCTAGTAAATCACTTGTAAATTTTGTCTCCTTGTCAGAAGAACTCAGGGTGACACGAGTTTCATTTCAAACTGTTTTGTTCTTAGAGCACTTGGGATGTGCACAGATTTGAACATAGTATTTAACTCACCACGCATTGTCTCTCTGATTAAAGAGGGATTTCTCCCTGGTGCCTCAGCCACTCTTTGTTCCTTAACGCTCATGACCCTTGCATAAAAACAGCAGGAATATCCAGCCTTTGCCACATCGCTGCTGCTTATAAGTTTCTGTCTGTTTTCTTCAGTAGTGTCTACAATTAATGGATGAGATTAAGAGCTTCAGGAAGCTGTGAGATTAGGAAAAGCGACCCACTTTATCTCCTGTACTAAACTGGAGAGAATCAAACCCCTTAAACATTCAATTTGGTGTCAAAAATAAATGCTGACATTCAGGGCTATGTTCAGAGCAAGCTGGGTTTCCTTAAAACATCCAGTCCCCAACATTATGCCCCTGGCCTTAAAGAGAAAGGAGAGCGTTTAGCTTGCATCACCCCCTCCTGAGGCTGATCCCTATGTGCCCTGTCCTGGAGCATCACATTGGCGCAGCGGTAGAGTTGCTGCCTCTCAACGCCAGAAATCCAGGTTCAATCCTAATTACAGGTGCTGTCTGTACGGACATTCTCCCTGGGACCTCGTGGGTTTTCTCCAGTCTCCTCCCTCATTCCAAAGACGTACACGGTTGCAGGTAAATTGCCATCTGTAAATGTAGGATAATGGAAGTGTACGGGGTGATCACTGGTCAGCATGGACTCGGTGGGTCGAAGGGCCTGTTTCTGAAGAAAGATTCTGACCCGTAACATCACCCATCCTTTTTCTCCAGAGATGCTGCCTGATCTGCTGAGCTACTCCAGCACTTTGTGTATATCATCATGCCCGTTTCCAAGCTGTATCTCCAAAGTCTAAAAGTAAAGGGTCGCTGAGGAAGATGCATCAACTTCTTAGATGAAGAAGCCCCAGGCTTTGAGTGCTACTGCTAGGGTCTACAACAGAGCTGGGAAGACACATGTAAAGCCCCTTCTGGCAAGACAAGTGTCATTGCCTCATACAGTGTGGAAACTGCCCCTTCGGCCCAACTTGCCCACATTGACCAACATGTCCCATCTACACTAGTCCCACCTGCCTGCATTGGCCCATATCCCTCTAAACCTGTCCTATACATGTACCTATCCAAATGTTTCTTAAATGTTGAGATAGCTACCTCCTCCGGCAGCTCGTTCCATACACACACCACCTTTTGTATGGGAAAAGTTATCCCTCAGGTTCCTATTAAATCTTTCCACCCTCACCTTAAACGTATGTCCTCTGGCTCTTGATTCCCCTACTCTGGGCGAGGGACTGTGTGCGTCTACCTGATCTATCCCTCCCTTGATTTTGTACACCTCTTTAAGATCCCTCCTCATCCTCCTGCGCTCCAAGGAATGGGGTCCCAGTCTGCTCAACCTCTCCCTAGATGGAGATCCTTAGAGGATCCTAAAAGATTTGGACCAGTAAAACAGCACAAGATGGCTGCCAAATTAATTGATTCCATCCCCACAAACTATCTAGGTCAGAGTGCAAAGATTCAAGTTAATTGACTAAAAAGAAACTCGATGCATGGTAATGAATGTTTAGGCAATAGACAATAGACAATAGATGCAGGAGGAGGCCATTCAACGTGATCATGGCTGATCATTCTCAATCAGTACCCCGTTCCTGCCTTCTCCCCATACCCCCTGACTCCGCTATCCTTAAGAGCTCTATCCAGCTCTCTCTTGAATGCATTCAGAGAATTGGCCTCCACTGCCTTCTGAGGCAGAGAATTAGGATTTGGAATGCACTTGCTGGCAATGTAGAGGAAACATCCAGTTGAAGCTCTCAAACGCACATTGAATAAATATCCTGCAGGAGTGTGGGGAAAGAGTCAGAGACTGTGATTAACAGAATAGTTCTTTGAAAGCAGAGACACAATGGGCCAAGCCTCCTGTGCTACACTGCTTGCAGATTCTATTCTGGAGCATCATCTTTTAATTATTGCTCCACCAGTCTTTATTAGGGAGAATGTTTGTTTCCTCCTTTTCAATATGTCAATTAAATAGTGACACTAATGACTGGTGCAATGCTGAATGTGATCTCGGCTAATATATCAGCAACAGCTCGTGCAAGCAGTTCCCCGTTCCACAGCCCAGCAAGACCTCATTACGCGGTTTACTTAATCTAGCGCATTCACCTTGCGACCTGGGGGAAGCCTAATGAGGATGGGCTTTTTGGTCAAGTGCCCAATGCCCCTGGCAGAGCCAAATTTACTTGGATTAGACGATGTGTCCTCGTTAAGACGAGAAATAAATTTTGAGGATTGGGAATTTTAGATTCTTAAAGGATTTAAGAAAGTGGAATGAAAAGCAGGAACAGGCAAGCTCCGATGCATAACAGTTATGAGGGGCAGAGAGAGAGGGGAGACTATAGGAAATGTTTCCCCATATTAGTAGAAGGTAAACCACCGGGGTGAGACCCAGGTTCGATCCAGACTATGGGTGCTGTCTATACGGAGTTTGCATGTCCTCCCCGTGACTGCGTGGGTTTTCTCCGGGTGCTCTGGTTTCCTCCCACATTCCAAAGACGTACAGTTATTACAGACGGTAGGTTATTTGGCTTTGGTAAAATTGCCCCTAGTCTTATGAATGGTTCCGACCCAACAACATCAAACATCACGAACTCTTTTTCTCCAGAGATGCTGCCCGACCCGCTGTGTTACTCCTGCACTTTGTGTCTATCTGCAGTGTAAACCAGCATCTGCAGTTCCTTCCTACATAAGATTATGGTTGATCTTTTTCCTCTGCGCCATTCTGCTGCACCGAGTCAGAGGGTGGTGAATCTGTGGAATTCTTTGCCACAGAGAGCTGTGGAGGTCGTCAGTGGATATTTTTAAGGCAGAGATAGATAGATTCTTGATTAGTACAGGTGTTAAGTGTAATGGGGAGAAGGCAGGGGAATGGGGTAAGGAGGGAGAGAGAGATCAGCCATGATTGAATGGTGGAGTAGACGTGATGGGATGAATGGCCTATTTCTACTCCTATTCCGTATGATATTACAACCTCTGAAATGTCCAGCCACCGATGTCTCCCTGGGCCCTGGGCTTTGATAAAAGGCTGATTGAGGATGAAGGACTTGTTCCTGTGCATGGTGTAGTTCCATGCAAGAGGACCTGGAATGATGAACCGTGCCAGAATCCAAAGCATAAACGCTGTGCATCAGATCATCGCTGGAAGTGGACACATACAACAATGCATCAAGGGTGCCATGCCCAGTTGCAGATCCAGTCTGTATGTGGCCCGATCAATGCCCGAGCAGCTGGTGTTACAGGCCTTTGGAAACCAAAGGTTGTAGTGGGTTCCATGGTAGCGTGTGACCAAAAGCTTTGCCCCAACTGCACAGACCACCTGCCATTATCAGACTAACCTATTCACGCTCTATATATGGTTTACTGTGTGAAGCAAGAACAAAAAAATACTGTTGATAATCGTCTCACCATATCTGCCTAGTCACTTTACAACATTGTGTAGGAAGGAACGGCAGATGCTGGTTTAAACTGAAAATAGACACAAGAAGCTGGAGTAACTCAGTGGGACAGACAGGACGGCTGGAGAGAAGGAATGAGTGAAGAAGGGTCGAAGAAGGGTCTTCGCAGAGTTACTCCAGCTTTTTGTGTCTATCTTCACTTTACTACATTGTCAGGCGTGCAGAGATGTTGACCCTAGCGGGCAGCGCCTGTTGAAGTAGTACTTTAAAATCTTGTAGCTCTCTACCTCAGTCCTTGGTCCGGCGCTGTTCCCGTATTCCCTGACTCCTTTAGGGACTCCTTGACTCCAGCAATCAGTTGAGTTCTGTTTAAAAGATGATCATTCTCCCTTGACGGCATTTGATCTTTGTTTTAGATCTCTGAAGGAAGTCGTTCAGCGCAAAGTAGAAACGAGGCTGCTAGTCAAATCAGTGCCTTTTGAAGAAAACTTCATAACCAATTAAAAATTATCTGGGGGGAAAAAAAAAGCTAAATCTGCTAATGTCTATCTTCTAGATCGGCAATAGCGTGTGTGATCTTAGTTCCACTTCATTACATCCTCATGCAGTGGTGATGAATCCTGCTTCAAAAAGCCTTTTTGCCTCTACATCAAAGCAATTGAACTTTGAAATGGTACTAATCACTGTGCCTTTCAGCAGAGAGGTTTTCATTCTTTCAAAAAGCATTCCTTAATTTTTTTTCCACCAATTTCACAATCTTCTCTCCTTAACTCCCCCTTGCCCTCCCCCCCATCACAATCCTAACCCACACCAGCTAATTTATTTAAATTGTAATTAGAAATTAATTCCTGCCTCAATTAAAAATAGCCGGAATGGAGAAGGAGCTCATGTACTTTCGAAAGCAGTCTTGTCTTTTTATTGCAGGGATAGTTATAGAAAAGAAGACAGGGAGAATGTCACTGTATGGTAGTGTCATAGAGTCTAAGGCTCAGTGGGAGACACAACATGGAGACAGGCCCTTCAGCCCACTGAGTCTGTGGTGACCATCAACCCATCCATTTACACATGGATTTCCTCTTCCCTGTAACCATCAGGCTATTAAATGTGTATATGGAGTATAAGAAAATAACTGCAGATGAACTTCAGTCTGAAGATAACTTCAGTCTGAAGAAGGGTCTCGACCCGAGACGTCACCCATTCCTTCTCTCCCGAGATGCTGCCGGACCTGCTGAGTTACTCCAGCATTTTGTGAATATATATATATGGATATACACGCACGCACGCACGCACACGCACGCACACACGCACACACACTGTTTAGCCAAACCAACAGAGGTTACAGCCTCCAAGAGGAGTTCAACGCTACCGGAACGTTCTGCCTAGGCCGCCGTGGAGCTGAGATACCGGCCCACAAAGTCGGCCTGAGAAGTTGGCTAAGGGACAGGTTTGCCGGCTCCGGCCATGCCAGGGTTCCTGAGCCCGTGCCGCCGATCGGTGTACAAGTCGTAATGAGGTGGAGATCACCCGCCTCACCCTCACCATGAGGTACCGCGTTTTCAGGGGAAGAAGCTGTTCCTGAACCTGAACGTTACAGTTTTCAGGCTCCTGTACCTCCTTCCCGACGGCAGGAGTGAAAGCAGAACGTGGCCAGGGTGGTGCGGGTCTCTGATGATGTTGGCTGCCTTTTTGAGGCAGCAACTCCTGCAGATCCCTTCAATGGTGGAGAGAGAGGCCAATACCCATGATGGACTGGGCAGGGTTTAGTTTAGTTTTGTTTACTATCACGTGTACCGAGGTACAGCAAACAACTTTTGCTGCCTGCTAACCAGTCAGCGGAAAGACCAATACATGATCACAATCGAGCCATTTACAGTGTACCGACACATGATAAGGGAATAACGTTTAGTGCAAGGTAAAGCCAGTAAAGTCCGAGGGTCACCAATGAGGTAGATAGTAGTTCAGGACTGCTCTCTGGTTGTGGTAGGATGATTTAGTTGCCTGGGAAGAAACTGTCCCTGAATCTGGAGGTGTGCGTTCTCACGCTTCTGTACCTTTTGCCCGATGGGAGAGGGGAGAAGAGGGAGTGGCCAGGGTTCACCACTTTATTCTGTTTCGATACATGTGACAATAAAACACTCTTGACTCTTGTTCACCCATGACCAGCTCCAGGCACCAAAACATTAAACCTGGGCCTGCGGAGCACTCCATCCCACAGAGTTAATACGCATCTCCTTTGGACAGGAGGACCAGGGAACTTGAACGTATTCACAGCTCACGTTATTCCTTCTGAATTAGCTGCCGTAATGAATCCTTTGTTTTCCTCGGGTTAAGTGGATTTAACTGCCCAGTAATTAAAAGCTGGCTTTCGATGTGAAATGAGGAATTAAAGGAAATAATTCCTTTAGATTAATTCAATTAGTGTTCCTGCACACAGCCACTGCAGTGCCTTTCCTGTGGCTACCCACCGTGGTGGCCTGCCTCTGGTTTCTTTGAATTTTGTGTTTTCCCCTCCTATTCATCATCCACTCCTCTCGCTTCCCATCATCAGTCACCCTGGCCTGTCGAGATATCGGCGCTGACATTTCAAAGCCTCCCGGTTACGCAATGGGAATCGTCTGGCTCACTCTTCTCCCCCCCCCCCTCTTCCCTGCTCCCTACCCCCTCCTCCCTTCTTCCTCTGGAATGACAGCACAAGAAATAAAGGTGGCAAAGCACCCGAGTGTCCCTTTTCCTCATCAGCACCGGCTTCCCCCCCCCCCTCCCAAGGTGGGAGATGCCCCACAGCCCAGGTTTCTTTTGCTTAGAAGGAACTGGCCGTGAATCAGAACAAAGAGCCCATTGCCCACAATGGGCCTGGATGACAATGGGAGATGCGTGGGACTCCGCACTCTGCTCGGCCTGATAAGGGTCCGCTCGACAGTGGCTAATGCCGCGGTGAACACACCTCCCCAGCACCCAGCAGGCTTTTGGTGAGGCGAGATAAGGAGCACAATGAATGAACCAACAAAAGCCGCCTTGATAAATGCAGTCATTTGCATTACACCGCAAGAAAGCCCTTCTCCCAGTGGGGGGAATCACACACCTGTTTAGGAAGTGTTCGTCTGCCACTGATAGCTGACGAGAGACATTTCAGACGGCAGAAAGATAAGTGGCAACTGGAATGCTTGGCTTGGTTTTCCCATTTAGCCGAAGTATCACCATGTACAAAGATAAGCAGACATCCAGCGAGGCTCTGATAGGCTGGGTTTGCAGAGAGTCCCCAGCCGACCTTGGCTTTGCTGCAGTCTAGACCGTAAGAATCCTCTGGAGCAGCCAAGGGGAATGCATCTTTCTTTGTAGGCAAACTTTAAACTTCCTCTTTCTGTCCTGGGAAGTGCTTACAGTTCTGGGCTCCGATCGTACAACGCACTTGCCCCATGAAGGTGCAACAGCTGGGTCGCCCTTGCTGACGTGTAAGCATGCACAGTATGTACAGGTCCTCCACCAATCTTCCCGCACCCTTGGTTCCAGAGTCTTGCCAGATTATCCATTTTGCTAAACCAACAGAGGTCACTTGATAATGACACAACAATACACCTCTGACCCACTAATTATACCCCTCCTATGTGTCTACAGCACCGTGGACTGCTAGCAACTTAAATAAAACAAATGTCTAATGTAAATTAAATGTACAGAGGATCTTGCATGACAATAGACAATAGGTGCAGGAGGAGGCCATTCGGCCCTTCGAGCCAGTACCGCTATTCAATGTGATCATGGCTGATCATTCTCAATCAGTACCCCGTTCCTGCCTTCTCCCCATACCCCCTGACTCCGCTATCCTTAAGAGCTCTATCTAGCTCTCTCTTGAATGCATTCAGAGACCTGGCCTCCACTGCCTTCTGAGGCAGAGAATTCCACAGATTCACAACTCTCTGACTGAAAAAGTTTTTCCTCATCTCAGTTCTAAATGGCCTACCCCTTATTCTTAAACTGTGGCCCCTGGTTCTGGACTCCCCCAACATTGGGAACATGTTTCCTGCCTCTAACGTGTCCAACCCCTTAATAATCTTATACGTTTGGGGGGGGGCCTGCACACAAAGTATGTCGGCCTCAGAAGTTGGCAATGGGAATGGATCCGCTGCCTCCGGCCGGGCCGGTGTTCCAGAGAACCGGCCGCAGGGGGCAAATCCGGACCAACAATCAGCCACAGAGGTCCCGATGAGATCGACACCAGATTCCTCACCCAGCCTAGGTGCCACATTTTATCATATCATATCATATCTATACAGCCGGAAACAGGCCTTTTCGGCCCTCCAAGTCCGTGCCGCCCAGCGATCCCCGCACATTAACACTATCCTACACCCACTAGGGACAATTTTTTACATTTACCCAGCCAATTAACCTACATACCTGTACGTCTTTGGAGTGTGGGAGGAAACCGAAGATCTCGGAGAAAACCCACGCAGGTCACGGGGAGAACGTACAAACTCCTTACAGTGCAGCACCCGTAGTCAGGATCGAACCTGAGTCTCCGGCGCTGCATTCGCTGTAAAGCAGCAACTCTACCGCTGCGCTACCGTGCCGCCCTTCAAGAGTCAAGGGTGTTTTATTGTCATATGTCCCAGATAGAACAATGAAGTTCTTATTTGCAGTATTGGGGAAATCCGGGGGATTTCAACTGCGTTCTCGTAATTTTGTCCGGATTAAAGGAGGTTCTAGACCACCAGGTACCAGAAAATGGGTGGTAGACCTGTATCAGAAGCATTATTAAGCCAGGCTCATACTCTCTCTCAGCTTGGATTGGAGACAGGATCAAGAATGTCTCATTCATTTTCGATTCTGCATGAAGATAGTGCAATTTCCTCACCATTCCCTTGGTTGAGATCACCACAGATAGGGTTAACAAACCTTTGCAGACTTGGTGTGATATCTAAAACTGACCCTAGCGCCTGCCTACTAGGAGCATCTTACCTCATGGTCTTAGTCAACTGGAATCCTTGTAGACACAAGGAACTGCAGATGCTGGTTTACAAAATAAGACACAAAGTTCTGGAGTAACTCAATGGGGTCAGGCTGCATCCCTGGGAGACATGGATAGGTGACGTTTCTTCTTCAGAGGGCTGAAATATGTTGTGCCATAGCTGAGAAAGGCATAATGCACCTGCCTCCTGAAAGTATATCTTAAATTCACTCGTAACACATTGACAGCGCTTGCATTGCTGTCATTTATTTGCTATTTCGGGTTGTTTTGAGAAGGTGAAGGTTTGCTGTCTTTTTGAACCACTTTGGGAGTTTTGATACAGCAGAGTGCTCAATTAGTCTGATTGAAGTGCTCTGGGTTGGGACCAGAATCAATAGACCAGTCTTTACTGAATCGGTTTCTTGCAGCAGTTTGACAGGCTAGTTGTCACTTCAGGTGTTTGAACTCAACTCGAAATTGCACAATAACCGTGGTCATATTTTTCGACTTTAACGACTCTCTGAGTGTATACAAGGGACTAGTACGCGGATAGTAGATGTTTAGAGGATATGAATCAAACACAGGCACATGGAACCAGAGTAGAGTCACGGAGCACAGAAACAGGCCCCTTGGCCCAACCCAAAAATGCTGACCAAAATGGACCAATGCAGTGGCAGAGGTGGTGCAGTGGTAGAACCACGGCCTTACAGCGCCAGAGACCCAGGTTCTATCCTGGCCATGGGTGCTGTCTGTGTGGAGTTTGGACGTTCTCCCCACAACCGCATGGGTTTTCTCCGAGATCTTCGGTTTCCTCCCACAATCCAAAGACGTACTGATTCGTAGGTTAATTGGCTTGGTATAAAATGTAAAATTGCCCCTGGGATAGTGTTATAGGATAGTTTAGTATAGGATAGTGTTAGTGTGCGGATTCGGTGGGCCGAAGGACCTGTTTCCATGCTGTATCTCTGAACTAAACTAAAACTAGTTGTGACATGTTGGTGAGTGTGGGCAAGTTGGGCTGAAGGGCCTGTTTCCACGCCATGTGACTTTATGACTCTATAGTAGTAGTTGGACATCTCGGTCGGCATGGGCGAGTTGGGCCCAAGGGTCAGTTTCTGTGCTACATGACTCTTTGAATCTAATTATTGAGGCAGTGCCGTGCCGTACCCAAACCAGTTAAAGTAAAAGGAGGTCTTTAGCCCACCTCCCTTGCCCCCCACCTGCTCTGAAAATGCTGAGGACACGGCTTAGTGCTCAGCATCTGAACAAGTGACGTTGATTCTGAAGGCGTTGGATTCATTTGACTGCTGAAGACCTTGGCCCCTCTGAAACGCTGCAGTTAATTTGGTAAAATGTGCCTTGGTGATGAACAATTCAGCTTTTCAGCCACAAACTGTGAACGGCAAGAGTGTGACCTTGTGGTAATGTTAATACTGCGTGAGGACCGTATGTGCGTTGTGGACACAGACGAGACACTGTGCTGCAAGTGGGAGAGTCAAAGTCTGAGCAATGCATGAAATCAGCTGCTCTACCTCCTGGAAGGGGACAAATTCTTCCGTTCAGGTGCAGAACATGGGGCAGAGAGACCAATCTTGTCTCTTCCCATCTTCAGCAATCTCACCAGAGAAAGGAAACAGGCCCTTCAGCCCACCGAATCCGTGCTGACCAGCGATCACTCCGTACACTAGCACTATCCTATGATAAGTGTGCACACTGACATGTAGGCTGTCGCTCCAGTGCAGCACTGGGAGAGCTGCACACTGTGGGTACTATCTTTCTGGTGGTCATGACGCTGGTGAATCATTAGGTAGATTTAGTTTAGTTTAGTTTAGTTTTAGAGACACAGTGCAGAAACGGGCCCTTCGGCCCACCGAGTCCACGCCAACCAGCGATCACCCTGTACACAAACACTATCTTACACACGGGGGACAATTTACAATCTTTACCGAAGCCAATTAACCTACAAATCTGCACCTCTTTTGAGTGTGGGAGGAAACCAGAGCATCTGGAGAAAACCCACGCGGTCACGAGGAGAACATGCAAACTCCGTACAAACAGCACCCGAAGTCAGGATTGAACCCAATCGAACAGAGGCTGTAACACAACCGCTGTGCCACCGTGCCACCCCCAAGGTGGATGTAAAAGCTTCCGTGACAAGATTTGGAGAACAGGGAAGTTATTGAACTTTAGTTCCTCCATCAGCTTCACTAGAATGGGTCACAGGCGGCATGGTGGGGCAGCAGTACAGTTGCTGCCTTACAGCGCCAGGAACCGGGGTTTAATGAATGGAAAATGTTATCATTCTTATCTAAGATGCACTCTGCAGCACCCAGCAGTCCCAGAATGATCTTATCGAAACGTATAAGATTATTAAGGGGTTGGACACGTTAGAGGCAGGAAACATGTTCCCAATGTTGGGGGAGTCCAGAACAAGGGGCCACAGTTTAAGAATAAGGGGTAGGCCATTTAGAACGGAGATGAGGAAAAACTTTTTCAGTCAGAGAGTTGTGAATCTGTGGAATTCTCTGCCTCAGAAGGCAGTGGAGGCCAATTCTCTGAATGCATTCAAGAGAGAGCTGGATAGAGCTCTTAAGGATAGCGGAGTCGGGGTATGGGGAGAAGGCAGGAACGGGGTACTGATTGAGAATGATCAGCCATGAATACATTGAATGGCGGTGCTGGCTCGAAGGGCCGAATGGCCTCCTCCTGCACCTATTGTCTATTGTCTATAATGAAGGTGCTGCATCCTCCCCCCAGCTGTATAACCGATAATGTCCAGTTGTTTGGTTTGAAGCCCCATCCTTAATGCCAGATTTGGTGAGATTCTGGGTGAAACAATCTTCTATTTTGCCTTTCTCGCAGACGGGTGAGTTAGAGTAGAGAGGATTGCAGCTTGTGTTTGCTTTACCCACTGGGAGAAAGTCAATTCCAACGCCACGTGCTTCCTGCAACCAGCTTTCCCTGAATGGGTAGGCAGGAACTGCAGATGCTGGTTTACACCGAAGATAGACACAAAATGCTGGAGTAACTCAGCGGATCAGGCAGCAACCCTGGAGAAAAGGAACAGGTGACCCGAAACGTCACCTATTCATTTACTCCTGAGATGCTGCCTGGCCCGCTGAGTTACTCCAGCTTTCATAGAGTCATCAAGTCATACAGCGCGGAAACAGGCCCTTTGGGCCAACTTGCCCACACCGGCCAACATATTCCAGCTACACTAGTCCAACCTGCCTGCGTTTGGTCCATATCTCCAAACCTGTCCAATCTACGTAACTGTCTAATTGTTTCTTAAATGTTGCGATAGTCCCTGACTCAACTACCTCATCTGGCAGCTCATTCCGTACACCCACCACCGTTTGTGTGAAAAGGTTACCCCTTCACATTAAACCTATGTCCTCTGGTCCTCGATTCCCCTACTCTGGACGAGACTCCGTGCGCCTACACAATCTATTCCTACCTGGATGTTGTACACCAGCTCTGTTTCCTGACAAAACAAAGAAAATTGCTCACCTTGAAGGAAAAATCTTTTCGCTATTCTGTCATAGAAACATAGAAAATAGGTGCAGGAGTAGGCCATTCGGCCCCTCGAGCCTGCACCGCCATTCAATATGATCATGGCTGATCATCCAACTCAGTATCCCATACCTGCCTTCTCTCCATACCCCCTGATCCCTTTAGCCACAAGGGCCACATCTAACTCCCTCTTAAATATAGCCAATGAACTGGCCTCAACTACCTTCTGTGGCAGAGAATTCCACAGATTCACCACTATCTGTGTGAAAAAAACCTTTCTCATCTCACAATAGACAATAGACAATAGACAATAGGTGCAGGAGTAGGCCATTCAGCCCTTCGAGCCAGCACCGCCATTCAATGCGATCATGGCTGATCACTCTCAATCAGTACCCCGTTCCTGCCTTCTCCCCATACCCCCTCACTCCGCTATCCTTAAGAGCTCTATCCAGCTCTCTCTTGAAAGCATCCAACGAACTGGCCTCCACTGCCTTCTGAGGCAGAGAATTCCACACCTTCACCACTCTCTGACTGAAAAAGTTCTTCCTCATCTCCGTTCTAAATGGCCTACCCCTTATTCTTAAACTGTGGCCCCTTGTTCTGGACTCCCCCAACATTGGGAACATGTTTCCTGCCTCTAATGTGTCCAATCCCCTAATTATCTTATATGTTTCAATAAGATCCCCCCTCATCCTTCTAAATTCAAGGAAGGATACTGGGTGGGTAAACTTTAAAGAATTGCAAGGCAGTGGCATCCTGACGGAGGGGATAATTTATGTAAGGACAACTCTTGCCTTTACACTCTTCCTGGAGTTCATTATTCAAATGGCCCACCACAGTCCCTGTTAAAAGAAATATTGCTGAAATCGTCCCCGTCCTGTCTTTCTTTTTAACGTTGCCCTGCAAAGAACAGTTCATTACAGGAGCTCCAGAGCTCTCATTAGCCTCGTATCAAAGAGCCACGTCCATAATGACATCCCAACCCAGCATTATAGTTGCACGTAAGGATTCTGACTCCACTGTTGCATCTGCCAGGCAGACAGGCTGGAAATGTGTTAAGTGGTCACTGCTGCATAGATGATAATTGTCAGCGTGTTCTGCTGCGCTGTCTTAATGCGCAGAGCCGAGAAGGCATGAGAGAAGGGATGGGTGCCTGTTTAAAATTAATTTGATCTATAAAGATCTTTCGTTTTGTACAGGCCTCATGAGCAAGCTTTAATCATGCTATTTGAGCTGCTGTGTTTCATGCAGTGTACCTACCCCTTGTTTTGCAAGAGCTGTTCAGTATTATTGCTTGGTTTGTGAGAATAGCAATTTGACTGAAATGAACCGACTCAGCAGCCTCATCAATACCTCCTGAGCTCATAATGGTTTGAGGGAGACAGGAGCCCACCTGCTCGCCATTTGGTCCCATTCTAATGTTACACGCACGCCAGAAATCCAAGCTGATTAGAACCTGCCTGCGTACCGAGCCTTCTGCCTTCCTCCGATAATTTTGCGGAATAGGGATTTGACCCACTAATAACTTCAGAGGATCAGTCACTGTCTCGCTCAGTTGGTGTGCGTCTTTACCGTCGAACATCTGTAGGCAGTATTTCTGTCCTTCCATTGCTCCCCCTTTAATAGTTTCTGTGTCGGAAACCTTTCTTCAGGCGGAGACTGAAGACAGAGTCTGAAGAAGGGGTCCGACCCGAAATTCCACACGTCCTTTTTCCACCAGGAATGCTGCTGTCCCACTGAGTTTCTCCAGCACTTTGTGTCTATCTTCAGTATAAACCAGCATCTGCAGTCATAAAGTCATACTGTGTGGAAACAGACCCTTTGGCCCAACT
This sequence comes from Rhinoraja longicauda, assembly GCF_053455715.1. NCBI lineage: Eukaryota > Metazoa > Chordata > Chondrichthyes > Rajiformes > Arhynchobatidae > Rhinoraja > Rhinoraja longicauda. The sequence goes on along the minus strand of NC_135972.1, from coordinate 11,806,136 downwards.
TGCCCACACCAACCAACATGTCCCATCTACACTCGTCCCATTTGCCTGTGTTTGGCCCCTGTCCTATCCATGCACCTGTCTAATTGCTTCTTCAACATAGCGATTGTCCCTGCCTCAACTACCTCCTCTGGCAGCTCGTTCCATACACCCACCACCCTTTGTGTGAAAAAGTTACCCCTCACATTCCTATAATCCTGTAGTTCCTTTCTACACAATAGATTATGTGTGTTTTGCTCTTCAAAAAGACGAGATTAGACTCTTCAAAAGGATGTTTCTCTGATCCTAACAATTTTGTTATATATGGGTTACATGGTGCAGTGTTGTACGTAATATCTAATATGTAATTTTCTCAGTTTGAAGCTTTTATATGTATCATCTTCCTAAAATTGATGGAGAGTATTAACCTTTCACATTTAACCAATAAAATCGAGAGATTTGCATTAACATTTCAGTGAGGGTCTGGGCAATGTGATATATTTGTGTAGATATGTAAATGACAAGTGACATAATGGCTGAGGCAGGAATGATAGTTCGTTGTTAAGGGCCTGTCCCACTTTAGGCGATTTTAAGGCGATTGCCAGCGACTGTCAAAGTCGTAGCAGATCGCCGAACTTTTCTTTTACTCGACGACAATGACCACGACATTGCCGAGTCAGGTCGAGATTACAGCGTCTTTGGAAACATCACGAAATTCCCACGCTGCCAATGCTTCTCCGGCATCCTAATTTTCGCTGAAATCACTGACAAGTCAGTAAGTACTTGAGAGTTTTGAACTATAACATCTTGTATGGGTTACTTAAAAAACAAGCATCACTGTAACAAGGCATAAACTGGATTTACTTCCAGTTTAATAATAGCGGTATTAAAAAAAAAATTAAAGTGGTAAAGTGGATTTTTGTGAAAAGTGTGTGGGCATTCTTTGAAAATGTATGGGAGATGCATATCTGGTTTCTGGGTTGCATATCTGGGTTGGGAGCCCACTTTAAATGTAATGGCTGATGGCCATAAACATTGCGAAATTCCCACACTTACTTGACCGTCAAACTGTCGCCTCCAATCTACCTGTCAAATGTCCTGATGGTAAATAAATTGGTTAAACACAAGCATTTTATGGTATTGTGAAATGACTTTACTTATTTTAATGTAATGTGCTTCTAAATGCATCTAAGAGAACCTAGCAAACCTGGGGACAGCATGCGACAGCGCCCGCAATAAGCAACGATACCTGGCGACAAGCCAGCTGTCGCCGAGAAATTTCACTCCAGATGATTTCTCAGCAGATCCACTACGATTCTTGGAAGACTCCTCACGATCATGCCCGCAACACCCGGCGAACTGTCGGCGACAGCCTAGTCGCTGGCAGTAGCCTTAAAATGGCCTAAAGTGGGACAGGCCCTTTAGTTTTCGATATAAAGTTAAGACATGTTGTGAAGATCAGAGATTACTCTAGGCAGTGCTCACCAGCTCGCAATGGCCACCCAACTCACCACAGAAGGGTGGCACGGTGGCGCAGCGATAGAGTTGCTGCCTTACAGTTCCAGAGACCAGGGTTCGATCCTGACTACGGGTTCTGTCTGTACAGAGTTTGTACGTTCTCCCCGTGACCGTGTGTGTTTTCACCGGATGCTTCAGTTTCCTCCCACACTCCAAATATCTACGGGTTTGTAGGTTAATTGGCTTCTGTAAAATTGTAAAACAGTCCTTAATGTAGAGGATAGTGCTCGTATACGGGGTGATTGCAGGTTGGCACGGACTCAGTGGGCCGAAAGGCTTGTTTCCACCTGTATCTCTATGAAGTCCAAAGGCAGCACTGGTGATGGCCCGTGGGACGGGCTACTCAGGGGCTATGGGAGAACCTGGATAGATATTTGGGGGCGTGTGCATTTGAAGATTCTTACTCTTTGACTCTACCTAGATGAACAGTGGTGTCTTTTCAGAGTTTACTGCCCCATTGCAGCAGTTGCTTCCAGAAGGCATTCAGTAAGTTTGTCTTCAAACTCGAGCTCGGAAGAGAGTTACTATCTTGCTCAGTCAGTGTGAATCTTTATTGTCCAAACTCTTGTGAGCAGTATTTTAGTTTAGTTTAGAGATACAGCATGGAAACAGACCATTCGACCCACCGAGTCCACGCCAACCATCAATCACCATGAACACTTGTTCTTTTGTAATCTCACGTTCTTGTCCACTCTCAACACACTTGGGACAATTTTACCGAAGCCAATTAACCTACAAACCCGCACGTCTTTGGGATGTGGCCACCGGAGGAAACCCACTCGGTCACAGGGAGAACATGCAAACTCCACACAGACAGTGCCCAAGGTCAGGATTGAATCCGGTTCTTTGGTTTAGTTTGGAGATACAGCGTGGAAACAGGCCCTTCGGCCTACCGAGTCCGTGGCCACCAGTGATACCAGTGCGCTCACACTATCCTACACACTAGGGACAATTTACAGTTTTCACCAAAGCTAAATAACCTACAAACCTGCACGTCTTTGGAGTGTGGGAGGAAACCGTAGCTCTCTGACAAAGTCCGCACGGTCACAGGGAGAACGTACAAACTCGGTACAGACAGCACCCGCAGTCAGGATCCAGCCCGGGACTCTGGTGCTATGAGGTAGCAGCTCTACCTGCTGTGCCAATGTGCCGCCCTTTCATTCTATCCTTCGATGAAACTTTGGTTTGCTGCATTCCCATGAAAAGGTTCTGTGGTTTTTGCTCTTCAAGATTAGACCATCTGAAAGGATGTTTCCCTGATCCAAATAATGTGGTTATGTTGGTGGCATCAGGTGTGAGCTTGGAGTGGCAAGCCAACCCTTCTCCTGCACAGAGTTGTCCTTGTGATGCAAAGCCTGACAGAAAGCAGTTGTAAAGCCCTGGACCTGAATAAAATCAGCACATCCCTGCAGACCATGGTGTCAATGTAATCATGGTCACAGTGTGAGGCGTCTCAGTTAGCAGCAACTACTCCACACAAGTGGGTGCAAGATTCATAGAATCGCACAGGCGTACAGCACCAACACAGGCCCTTCAGCCCATCATGTTAATGCTCACTTTTAGACCTGCTAGTTCCAATTGCCAGCATTTGATCCTCGGCCTTCTGCACCACGTTACAGGACTAATCACCATTAAAGGGTGGCGCAGCGGTAGAATTACTGCATTACAGCAACAGAGACCCAGGTTCGATTCTGAATATGGGTGCTGTCTGTACAGACCTTATACGTTCTCCCTGTGACCGCGTGAGTTTGCTCCAGGTTCCTCCCCCATCCCTAAAACGTGCATGTTTGTAGGCTAATCGGCTTCTGTAAATTGCCCCCTGTGTGGAGTATGCGAACGTGGGATCACATGGAACGAGAGTACTGGTCGGGGCAGACTCAGTGAACAGAGCCTGTTCCCGTGCTGTATCACTAAACTAAACTAAACTAAACTAGTTCCCCTGTGTGTGGAAGTGGTGTTCAAATGCAAGTTTATCGTTTCCTTTCTCTTGCAATCTTCCACACTGATTCCCGTGTCTCCATCTCTTTCGCTCTTTGTCTCTTTGCTTCTTTTGTTCTCTTTTTGTTTCTCTTTCTCTCTCCTTCCCCCCCATCATTCTCCCCCCCCCCCCCCCCCCCCCACACGGGGATGAAAGCTCCTTTGACATTCCCCAAGCCTTTAACTCGTCTCGGGCATTGCTTCAAGGGCAGACCGAGGCGTGCATGACATTACCAGCTCGAGAGGAATTGACGAGCCAGGGCACCTTAAATGGCAGCAAACTACCCGGTAATGACCGCTACGCCAGTACCTGCTTGCCATCTCCTTTTGCCAATTAAAGTATCTGTGGGACACTGGTTGCAGGACATCCTAATTAGAGAGAGAGCTGTTATGCAGCATGTTGCATTTTCCCTGGGCAGCTGTTCCACTGGTTAAACCTTCGTCTTAATCATCCATCTTCCAATCTCTGATCCCACCAGGTACAAAAATAAGCCACTGGTAGAAAAGATTCTGTTTTCTAATATTTATTCCCCCTTCCTCACCTTCATTTGAACCAGGCTGCGAAGGTGGGTTTAGCTCTAATTGATCTCTTTTGCTCTTCACCGAGATGTATTGCTAGGGACACATTCAAGTGCGGTATTTGCATCTATCTTTTACATGTGACTTGATTGTTTAATTGCAGATGAAAGATTGATGCGCTTGTAATGAGTCAGTTAAGCTGCGGCAGACAATAGGGTTCTGCTTTAAATGGGTCGCATCCATTTTTCACTGGGACCATAAATTAGGCCGGGAATGAAATAGTAAGTAGCCGAGCTTGCAGCACCAGTCTCTGAAGGCACTCGTCAGGAATGAAAATAAATGAATAGGCTCTCATACCAAGAATGTTTCATTACGGTCATTAGTGCTGCGGCCCTCAGCAGGATTAAAGGTGATGCTGCTCTAGTCAGAAGCTGTGATGTGAGTCTATTGTTGAAGCAGCTTGGCACGGTTTATACAGCGCTCCGTGGAAGTTTCTGCTTTTAACCCTGTCTGTATTTGGTTAATCCTTTGATCAAGTTCCCCTTTATTTGCCCCTGGTCCGGAGCATTGCCCTCCCCCATGGAACAACAGCCTCCTGATCCAGCCTCCTGATCCCTCCTGATCCAAACACGGTCCAAGAAAGTAAGGCATCAGGTATAATTGCGTGCCGGTCCATGGCACCTGTGGTCTGCCCCTCCCCTACGACCCCCATTCTAGACCCGTGGTGGGCCGTGGGCAATGATGCTCGGATTGTCTATGCTCTGATTGAATTGGTTGAGACCTTCGATCAGCCCGAGATGGATCATTTACCTTGTGATATTTTTTTTAATCTGGTAGGAATCATCCTCATGCAAAGAGAAGTTTGGGTTTGCCATGGTTGAGGTCAACGGCATTAATGCATTTAAGGAGAAGCCAATTGACACTTGGACATGAATAGGAAAGATTTAGAGGGATCTGGGCTAAATGCAGGAAAATGGGATTAGCTTAGTGGTAGCAGGGTGGCAGAGCAGTAAAGTTACAGTCTTACAGCTTCAGAGACCTGGGTTCAATCCTGATTGTGGGCGCGGTCTGTACGGAGTTTGTACGTTCTCCCTGTGACCGTGTGGGTTTCCTCCGGGTGCTCCGGTTTCGTCCCACATTCTAAAGATGTGCAGGTTTGTAGGTTAATTGGCTTCTGTAAATCGCCCCTAGTGTTTAGGATATAACGAGTGTACGTGTGATCGTGCTCGGTGCGGACTGGGTGGGCCTATATTCAATCTGTATCATCAAACTTAGATGGGGCAACGTGGTGGGCATGGATGGGTTGGGCTGAAGGGCCTGTTTCTATGCTGTATGACACTAGAAGCCAAAATAGTGCACAAGGGATAAATTAATCCTGTTAAGGAGATCAGGATGTTGCCAGGATTAGAGAATATTCACTACAAGGAAAGTGTGGACAAACGTGGATTATTTTCATTGGAGCATTGAAGGCTACGGAGAGACCTGATGGAAGTATATAAGATTATCAGTGGCACAGTGGTGCAGCGGTAGAGTTGCTGCTTTACAGCACCAGAGACCCAGGTTCCATCCTGACTATGGATGCTGTCTGTTCAGAGTTGGTACGTTCTCCCTGTGACTGCGTGGGTTTTCTCTGGGTGCTCCGGTTTCCTCCCACATTAAATTGCTCCTGGTCTGTAGGATGCGAAACTGGGATAACATCGAACTGGTGCATGGGTGATCGTTGGTCAAGGCGAACTCGGTGGGCCGAAGAGACTGTTTCCACGCTGTGTCTCTATACTAAACTAAAGCATTGAGAAGGTAGACAGTCAGAGTTTTTTTTTCCAGGATGGAAATGTCGAAGACCAGAGGGCATAACGTTATTGTGTGGAAAGGAACTGCAGATGCTGGTTTATACCGAAGATAGACACAAAGTGCTGCAGTAACTCAGCGGGTCTCTGTAGTGATCTCTACAGAGATGTCTCAGGCAGCATCTCTGTAGAAAAAGGATGAGTCTGAAGAAAGGTCCCGACCCAAAACGTCACCCATCCTTTTTCTCCAGAGATGCTGTCTGATCCACTGAGTTACTCCAGCACTTTGCGTCCACTTTGGACATAACTTTAAGGTGAGAGGGTGAAGGATTTGAGGAGATTCACAAGTGATAGGAGCAGTATTAGGCCATTCGGCCCATGGTCCACTCCGCCATTCAGTCATGGCTGGTCTATCTCTCCCTCTCAACCCCATTCTCCTGCTTTCTCTCCATTACCCCTGACACCCCTGAGATTTACAAAGTAAGTTATTTTACACAGAGAGTGGTGGGTGCCTGGAACACGCTGCCAGGGTAGGAGCAGATGAGGCAGGGATGTACCGACAATGGGATCAATTTAATTGGGCATCATTATGTTCAACACAGTTTTGGGCCAAAGAGCCTGTTTCTGCACTACGCTGTGTTTTCTCTGTATGTTCTTTGAGGGAAGCGGGAACAATTGAAGCACTAAAGACCAGCAGAGATATGCTGGCCTGAATGGCCAGTTCTTGTGTGTGAATTCTGTGTCGATTTAATGATGTACTCTTCCCCCCTCCCCCACCTCCCATCCCCACCAAAGGCACATTGATAATGTTTAATTGAGCCACCTTGACAGCTCAGAGCTGGCTTCCTTGCACGGTTATGGAGAATTTTAATGAAAACCATTGGGGAGGACAAAACGAGCAGTTTCCGACTAATGACGGGATTCGATGACCCTTAAAAAGCTAGTGTCGGTCTGTCGAAGGGAGCAATGCTCCATATCGTGAGTGGGAAGTCATTACTGTTGAAAAGCTCGCTGAAGAATGGTACCTGAGTGGTGTGTGCTTGTCTATGGGGTGGGGTGTCTAGACAGCTGACCGGCACTTGGGCAACCATAAAAATATTCTGTGGTTTTCTTTCTGAATAACATCGCAATGCTTCACCCGGCCAAAGCAAAAACTTCAGATGGATACAAAATGCTGGAGTTAATTCAGCGGGACAGACAGCACCTCTGGAGAGAAGAAACGGGCCGAGACCCTTCTTCAGACTGACGTCAAGGGGGAGGGAGAGAGATAAGGAAGTTTGAAAGTTTGAGTCCAGGGCAGAGGGAATGGAGGTACCCTTTGCCCTGTTTTCACACCTTCACTTCCTCATCAATCTATCTCCCTCGCCCCCAAATCGGCGGTACTCTGCATACCGTCCGTTAAATCGGCCAGGTGCCACACAGTAAGAAATCTTTCCCAGACAATGGATCTGAGAGATAGTGCCAGATATATGTCCCAAGCCCTGTCTTCAGTCATGCCAATGAGCTTGCTGTAATGGTTATGTCAAAACTGTTCATAGCATCTTTCTTGGTGTCATTCACAGCCCGCCAGAAAATATCAGATTGTTCCATGTATCACTGGGCTAGTAATGAGGAATCTTACAGCGGATGGGACGGGTTTGCTACATGACAGATCCGCTGGCATGAGAGAGGAGGCAAATGGCTTTTCTTTCCAATTTTGTTTGTCCCGCATCTCCCATTTATTGAAGGGGAAGCTGAAGATAAGATATTAGTTTTGATTGATTGAAATGGGGTTGAGCAGAGGCAGATGCCATATATATACAAGGCAATTCATTGAAACCACCAAGGTGAAAAATGAGGGTCTGGCTGGTGTATAAATATAGTAGCCCGACAGGTTTCAGTCTGTTGTCTCTTTCGATACGGTTGAACGCGACAATCCTTTTGTCAAGAATATTAAACTTCACCAATGCTTTACATCCAAACTGATTAGATTTTTTTGATTTAACTATTAATTGGAGGCTTTGGAGAAGGTGCAGAGGAGGTTTACCAGAATGCCGGATGGATGAGAGCGAAGACGGACACAAAAGGCTGGAGTAACTTAGCGGGTCAGGCAGCATCTCTGGAGAGAAGGAATCAGTGATGTTTTGGATCATGACCTCTCTTCAGACTTGCCTGGATTAGAGGGGTCCAGGTACCGGGAGAGGTTGGATAGACACGGATTATTTTCTCTGGAACGTCAGAGGTTGAGGGGAGACTTGATAGAAGTACATACAATTATGAGAGGCATGGATAGAGCAGACAGTCAGAACCTGTATCCCAGAGTGGAAGTGTCCAACACGAGAAGGCGTAGCTATAACGTGAGACGAGCAAAGTTTAATGGAGGTGCGGGCAAGATTTTTACACAGAGTGGTGAGGCCCTGGAACATATTGCCAGAGGTGGTGGTGGGGACAGGAACGATAGTGGTGTTTAAGAAACTTTGAGACAGGCAGATGGAAGTACAAGGAATAGAGGGATGTGGATCATGTACAATCAGATGAGATCAGTTTAAATAAGCACAAACATTGTGGAACAATACTGTACTGTTCTGTGTTCTATGTATGTTCTATCAGTTAATAGTTCTTTCCTTACTTTGGAATTATTTTTATAGAGGACCATAAATATGTAGTGTAGAAAAGAACTGCAGATGCTGGTTTAAATCGAAGGTAGACACAAAATGCTGGAGTAACTCAGCGGGACAGGCAGCATCTCTGGAGAGAAGGAATGGGTGTCGTTTCGGGACGAGACCCTTCTTCAGATTGATGTCGGGAGTGGGCGGGACAGAGAAAGAATGTAGTCGGAGACGGTAAGACTGGTGGGAGAACTGACTAAATATGTAGTGTGTCCACGATGCACCAAAAGATGGAGAAATAATGTGGAAGTTAGGAGGATGAATGTGGTTTGGCTGCTGAGAGAGCGTGGCTCAGTTGCAGCACTTCTGCTTCTGAAGCAGCAGGTCGTGGGTTCAAGCCGCAACCCAGAGATGTCGACACGTAATCTAGACTGACACTCCAAAGCATTACCGAGGGATCATTGCAATATCGTTGGTGTTGCCTTTCAGAACAGATGCTAAACCGTTGGGAATGGTTGCAAAAGTGATTATGTTACTGGGCTTGTAATCCACTTGCCCGGACTAATGATCCGGAGAAATGAGATCAAATCCCGCCGTGGCAACTGGGGAATTTTAAATTTGGTTAATGAAATAAATCTGAACCTAAATAAATAAAGAGGTGGTATCAGTGACAGTCCCAGATTGTCATAAAACCCATCCCGGTCACTCAAACCTACACGGGAAGTAGACCCAGCCGAAATGCTACGTGACAAAGTTGGATCTTAAGTGCCTTCTAAATTGGTCTGACAAGTCAAATTTACATCAAAGCCACACAGACTAGCCAGGGTTGACCCAGGCACGTTCACACGCAAACACCCATCCCAGTTCCTCCTCACACTCACCCAGGATGTACCGTCAATGAGGGACCAGTCCCAGTGCCTGACACAGTGATAACAATCATTCCTTCCCTCGGCTGTCCAGATGTGGCCTCTCCAGCACAGCTGCACTATGGATGGTGGTACAGTGGTGTACAGTGGGAATGGGTGGCTCAAGGAGATCTCAGCATTGACTCTCAACCCCCATGCTATCTCTTGGCATCAGGTCAAAGGCTGCCAAATCTAGTTTAGTTTAGCCTAGTTTAGTTAGTTTAGGAAGGAGATGTTCTTTTAGGAAGGAGATGAGGAGGAATTTCTTTAGTCAGAGGGTGGTGAATCTGTGGAATTATCTGTGCAAATAATTCCACAAATTCACCACCCTCTGACTAAATAAATTCCTTCTCATCTCCTTCCTAAAAGAACATCTCCTTCCTAAACTAACTAAACTAAACTAGACTAAACTAAACTAGATTTGGCTTTATCTCTGAACTAAAGATCATAAGATCATAAGTGATAGGAGCAGAATTAGGCCATTCAGTCCATCAAGTCTACTCCGCCATTCAATCATGGCTGATCTATCTCTCCCTCCTAACCCCATTGTCCTGCCTTCTCCCCATAACCTCTGACACTCATACTAATCAAGAATCTATCTATCGCCGCCTTAAAAATGTCCACCGACGGCCTCCACAGCCTTCTGTGGCAAATAATTCCACGGATGGTTCAAGGACATCCCCATAGTCCAGTACAGCAATGAACGTTTGTGTTCAGTGGAATGCCCGACTAGCCACTGATGTGCTAGCCACGTGCTCCTATTTAGTTGGAGAATCCTTCCAGTAATTAAGGATGGAAAATTGCGATCGCTAATCTCACACCCTGGTTGCAAACGTTGTATCCCTCTTGGGATCACACCTTCCCCAGCCAACAATAAGCCTACCAGGGTACGACCTGCCTCCGGTAATCTGTTGTCAGCCCTGATTAGCCCTGGTCTTTTCTCGCCTCTAGTTCTTAACCCCACTCCTCCCCACTTTCAGTCTGAAGAACGGCCCCGACCCAAAACTTCACCTATCCTTTTTCTCCAGAGATACTGCCTGACCCACTGAGTTACTCCAGCACGTTGTGTCTTCCATTGATCTTATGCAGTTCACCATCCAAGTGCTCAGTTTTTATATAGATGATGTTTTATGTGCCTTTCTTTTAGTACGTTTGTTTTAATTATTTTTCATTTCCCTTTCAGGTAAGAATCTTTCTCTGTTGCTTGCTGGTAATGATAGTCCTTGCCTCAAAGTAAGTAAAGTTCATTATCACTGTTCTCAGCACTGATTGAAGTGTCAATGCTCCTGTTTACTGTAGTCAGATTAGTTTAGTTTGGTTTAGAGATACAGCGCGGAAGCAGGCCCTTTGGCCCACTGAGCCCACACTGACAACAGATCCCCGTACACTAGCACTATCCAACACACCAGGGAAAATTTACAGTTTTTAACAAAGCCAATTAACCTGCAAACCTGTGCGTGTTTGGAGTGTGGGAGGAAACCGGAGCACCCGGGGAAAACCCACGCAGTCACAGGGATAACGTACAAACTCCATACAGACAGCACCCAGAGTCAGGATCGGATCCGGGTCGCTGGCACTGTAAGGCAGCAACTCTACCGCTGCGCCAATGTGCTTCTCCCAGTGTCATCCTCCATTGTCAGCACCATTCCAGCAAATGGAGAACTCCACACCCTGTTTCTGCCTGACAACCAGTAAATTGCATTGGGTTACATCTCGGATCCGCACAACACAGGACAAGATATAGGGGCGGAACGGAGACACAGCTAGTGGAGCTGCTGCCTTACAGCTCCAGCGACCCAGGTTCAATCCTGACCTCTGGTGTTGTCTAAGTGGAACTAGCATGTTCCCCCTATGACCACATTGATTTTTTGGGGGTGCTGTGATTTACTCCCACTTATGAGTGCTCTGGAAGGTTAAGTGGCCACTTGAAGTGTCCCCAGCGCATAGCTGAGTGGTAGTATCTGGGCCAAGCTGATGGAAATGTGGAGAGAATAAAATGTCTTGAGGTAGGTTTAATGTAAAAATGGTTGCTTGGTGTTTGGCACAGACTGGGTGGGCTGAAGGGCCGGCTTCAATGCTGTATCTCTCAGTGACTCCAAACATTCGCATTTCCAGGGGTCTGACACTATGCCGGTGGAATCAAATAATGTTGTTTGTGGTGTAAATAAGTTTGTGGTCATGTTGCCAGCTCTCCCGCATGTAAAGTACAAAGTTACCACTGTAAAAGTCTTTTTATCACTCAGTGCTATAGTCACGTTGTTCAGGCAACCTTAATTTTTAAATGCTTAACCCCCTTAGACTTCAGCGACAACCTCTTCAGACTTCACTCATCCCTATCTTTGGAAACCGCACCAGCATGCGTTTCCGTTATACCCGGGCCGTCTGTGCTTCCCTGTTTTTAATAGCTCCACCATTAGCACGGCAGCACGGTGGCGCAGCGGTAGAGCTACTGCCTTTCATTGCCAGAGACCCAGGTTCGATCCTGTCTATGGGTGCTTGTCTGTACAGGGTTTGTACGTTCTCCCCGTGACCTGCGTGGGTTTTCTCTCAGATCTTTGGTTTCCTCCCACGCTCCAAAAACATACAGGTTTTTAGTTTAATTGGCTTGGTGTAGATGTAAGATTGTCCCTCGTGTGTGTCGGGGAGTGTTAATATGTGGGGATTGCTGGTAGGTGCAGACTCAGTGGGCCGCACGTCCTGTTTCAGCGCTGTATCTCTAAACTAAAACGAAACTAAAATTAGCCACTGTACCTTTAGATGTATGGGCCCTGAACTAGAATTGGCACCTTTACCCCTCTCAACTCTCCATTCTCTCTTTCTCACCTCCTTTGTGGCCTTCACTGGAACCTGCCTCTGTCATTGATCACTTTCTGATTCCTTACCTTGTTACCTGTTCATGGTGCTGTGAAGGACCTTGGAATGTATTACTGTCTTGGACATCTTTCATGTATTAAGTTATTGTTTTAACTCTGTCGTCTAGCTCGCCTTCTGTGCGGTGCTGAGGGATGTTGGTTTTTGTACCAGCATCAGTCCTCAAACACAGCCTTGTGAATGCATTCAGTGCTCCTTCACAACACATGGCCCAGAGTAAATCACCTCCCTGTGATCGATAGTCTGAGTGCAGCAGTTCATAATGCTGCAGTCTCATTCTGTGACAACAGATTCCACCGTGCAAAGCAAGAAGTGCTTGAAGACAATGGAGCAAGAGACGGCAGGACATAAAAAGGCCAGCAGGGACTGACGAAATGGCCAGGGGGGCTTCTACAGGGTTGTTTTTCATGAGGGAGCAGGTTCTTTGAGGCCGATCACTGTGTCCTAAAGGACAGACTGCAATGACAAAAGTGAAGAGAATGGAATTGCGAAGCAGACAGATAATGCTGGTTCAGATTCCGATTAGTGTGGGCGCCACTGTCCCTTGATCATCGTTGCTGCCTTTGATCTGTTTTTTTGCATATCTTTCATTTATTTGTTCCATGTACCTTTTCATATCTCTCCGTTACCTCTCCCCTGACTCGCAGTCTGAAGAAGGGTCTCGACCCGAAATGTCACCTATTCCTTTTCTCCAGAGAAGCTGCCTGACCTGCCGAGTTACTCCAACTTTTTTGTGTCTATCTTCTGTGTAAACCAGCATCTGCAGTTCCCTCAAACACGTTTAGTACATTGTCATAAGCACCAGGAAGCTATAAAATTCTATGTTCACATGAAGTTTTCTGAGTAAACAATATACGTACAGGAATGATAAACACAGCAATAATTATAATGATGAGCCCAAGACAGCAGAATGGGGCCAGATTGTAATGCATCCTGAAGTTGTGCAATAAGGTATTAGAGTCTAGTGAAGGAATAGCAAAATGAGGTAGAGTTAAGGACCAGAGTACAGGGCAACATCTCTGGGAGGGGGGTGTGAAAGAGGTGATTAGTTAATGAGAACAAGGTTGTGTTTATCCCCCTTTCCCACCCCTTGCCTCCTCAGGTCAATCACCAAGCTCTTTTGGACAGACACAAAAAGCTGGAGTAACTCAGCGGGTCAGGCAGCATCTCAGGAGAAAAGGAATAGGTAACATTTCGTGTCGAGACCCTTCTTCAGACCGTATCTTCATTCTTCAGTCTGAAGAAGGGTCTCGACCCGAAACGTCACCTATTCCGTTTCTCCAGAGATGCTGTCTCCCATTGAAGCAGCAGCCTTGCACGAAGCTCTTCGGGCTTGTTCTCAAGTGTTGAGCATTTGTTGGAAGTATGCTTGGGATGGGAATGGAGGGAGGGAAGGGGTACAATACCCGTCAGTTCAGCCACTCCTGGAGCTACACCCCCTCCCCTATGAGAACCTATGAGCTACACCCCCTCCCCGAAAGATTGCCACACTTCCTTGTTTTGTTAATACTCACAATTATGTCAGTAATGTGAGATCTAACAAAGATTGGTAGTTCGGGAAGATGTTTTGTTATAGCAATGATTTGTAAGAGACATTCAGCGCTGGATCTAGTGACTTTCCCATCATTGGAACAGGTGGATAGTAAGGAGAAATGATCGTAGAAAACTGTTTGAGCTGTTCTAAGAGGAGTTTCACATAAAATGTCACCAGCACCAGCACTGAAGGAGGGTCTCGACCCGAAACATCACCTAGTCCTTTTCCCCAGAGATGCTGTCTGACCCGCTGAGTTACTCCAGCTTTTTGTGTCTACCATCATGTAGACCATTGGTTCTTTCTTGTGTTGGAGATGGAGTTTGTGAAAGCATGGGCCATGGACAATAAACCTGTTAGTCAGTTTCCCATGACTTGGGGAATCAGGAGCGCCAAGGTGAAATGGATTTGAACGGCATTGTGAATGAACCACAGGAATCTGAATGCAGGGGAGAGCATTGGAGTCTGACCGGATTAAAACACATGTTGGAAACTTCAGTGGAGGGAGAGGAAAAATATGAGAGTCAAACTCCCTAATGCATTGTATATCTCATATTATGTTTTCTATGAGGATAATGCATTGCTGAATTTGACAAAGAGAATATAATTAAGTGTGCACTGCTCATAATGAAAAAGGATGTGAAAAGTTTGGAATCTAATCTTATTCAGTGGAATATACACCATATGGTTGAGTGATTTTCATTTTAATTACCGCAGAATCATTATTGAGAAGCATTGCTGAGGCGTTTGTTGGAAACTAATTTTGGTTTTGTTGTGCAGGTACATTGCATGTGTGTGTTTTGATGATTTATGTATCTGGGTCCACCACCGGTTTTCCGGCACGCTTGATACCAGGGCCTTCCTGGATTGTTTGTTTTTCCGGACCAACAGAGGTCACGGGCTCCGAGCGGAGTCCAACGGTACTGGAACGTTCCGCGTCGGCCGCCGAGGGGCCTGGATACCGAGGGGCCAGCCAAGCCGGTGCTCAGATGTGGACTACGGGAACGGATCTGCCGGCTCCAGGCCGGGCCTGAGATCCAGAGCCCCGGCCACAGAGGACAAATTCGACCCGTCCATCGACGTGCAAGTCCCCTGGAGGTCGAGATTGGCCGCCTCACCCGGCCTAGCCTCCACATTTTCAAGGGGAATTCCAGGGGGGATTTCAAGTGCGCTCTCGTAATTTTGTCTGGATTGAAGGTGGTGTCAGTTTTAGATTTTTTAGATTTTAGATTTAGAGATACAGCACAGAAACAGGCCCTTTGGCCCACCGGGTCCACGCCGCCCAGCGATCCCCGCACACTAACACTATCCTACACCCACTAGGGACAATTTTTTAAAAAACATTTTGCCCAGCCAATTAACCTACATACCTGTACGTCTTTGGATATATATATATATAATATAAGAAAATAACTGCAGATGCTGGTACAAATCAAAGGTATTTATTCACAAAATGCTGGAGTAACTCAGCAGGTCAGGCAGCATCTCGGGAGAGAAGGAATGGGTGACGTTTCGGGTCGAGACCCTTCTTCAGACGTCTTTGGAGGTCAGTTGCCGGAAAATCGGTGGTGGACCTTTACGATATTCGACGGATGCTGAGTTTTTATGTTAATGGAGGAACCACCGAGACATAGAGCGAGGACACAGGACCTTCGGGCCACCGAGTCCGTGCTGACCAAAGAAGCACTTGGACACACACGTGGACCTGTATTGCATGTTGCACACCTTCAGTGATCATTCCGAGTCACACATGGCTGACTACCGGGTGAAAAGAGCTGACTTGTTTCTTGCATTGATTGTCGCACTGGTTTCCCGCACTGTCAGACTTGAATCTCTTGCATTTCTCGATCTGGAAGTGTTTTCCAAAATCCTTTTTGTAAAAAGAGGGGGGGAAATATGTCTGATTAATCATTATGTTTAGCTCATGAAATCACTCGATCTTTGTCTGCAGAGAAGTCATTATTTGCCACTGTGCAGAAGATAAAATTAGTCAGTGGCCAAGAAGGGGGCCATTAGGTTTGTGGACAGTCACGTCTCATTAGTTCATTGCAAGATCCACATCTGATCGTGAAGTATTTCCTTCCATGGTTGCAAAATATAAAGTTTACTTGTCGGAAATGGTAATTTAGTCACTGCAACTGGAGAAAGAAACGTTACGTGTTAAACCACGAAAGGGAAATAAGAAATGTTCAAATAAAACATGCAAGAGGATGGACAGAGGAGTTTGTGTGGCCCCCAGTAGGAAGAGGAAGGGTAAAATGAGTGTGTTGGAAGTGCAGTCATCTTGGACAGCCTAACCCGGTAGCCTTTACTGAAACATGGTAGAAGACCATAGGGTGGCAGAGTGGCACGACAATAGTGTTGTTGCCTTACAGCGCCAGAGACCCGGGTTCGATCCTGACTTTGGACGCTAACTGTACGGAGTTTGTATGTTCTCCCTATGACCGCGTGGGTTTTCTCCGGATGCTCCGCTCCCACACCCCACAGGTTTGTAGCTGCTGTAAATGATCCCTAATGTGCAGGATGGTGCTAATGTATGGAGTGACCACTGGTCAGCGTGGACTCAGTGGGGTGAAGAGCCTGTACCCACGCTTTATCTCTAAAGTCTAAAATACCGACAGAGCTGCAATATAAACGTACCAGATTGTAAGGTCTACAGGAAAAGAGAACAAAATTGTAGAGGTGTTATGATGTCTAAACAAATTACATTGAAATCACAGCAATAATGAGCAAGGGAGGGTATGTCAAAATATAAAAGGGCATTGCACAAAGTGCTGGAGGAACTCAGAGGGCCAATCAGCACCTGTGGAGGGAAATGGACAGACAACATTTCGGGCCAGTCTGAAGAAGTGCCCTGACTTGAAACGGTGAGCAAAACCATTTTCACAGGTGCTGAATTCCTGCAGCACTATGAGTTTTGCTCAACATTCCAACATCTGCAGTCTGTTGCCTCCAGTGCACAATGAAGACTTTACGGGGTATAATTAAAGAATAAGAGAGAAGTGAAGTTAGCACTGGGAGTTGTGTAATTGTAAAGTTGTAGAGTAGTGGTGAAGTGGTAGAGTTATAGATGCAGAGATAGACAGGCTTGCAGTAACATCAGTGTGTTTTAATGGAGGATATTAACTTTTATATCAATTGTCATAAACAGAATGTATCTTGTCTGGTTGCTGTAAATTTCTTTTTGCGTTCAATTCTGTGATCAACATGAGTGCAAACCATATTGGATTTAGTAGCGACTAACGAGACAGATTTAGTTAATAGTGAATGAACAATTTTATAACAATGATCATCATATACAAGTGTGGAATTGAAAAAGAGGGAAACATGAAACAGTTACTGAGATTTTACATTCGTTAAAGGCTGCTTTCCATTCCAAGAGATGAGACAGTTTAGTTTAATTCAGTTTATTATTGTCATGTGCACCGAGGTACAGTGAAAAGCTTTTGTTTGCGTGCCATGCTGTCAAAGAAAAGACTACACATGAATATAATCAGGCCGTCCACAGTGCACGGATAAAGGGTATAACATTTACTGCAAGATATAACAATGAAGTCCGATAAAAGCCTCGATTAAAGATAGTTCAAAGGTCTCCAATGAGGTAGATAAGAGTTCAGGACCGCACTCTAGCTGATGAGAGGACCGTTCATTGGCCTGATAACAACTGGGAAGAAAACTGTTCCTGAATATGGAGGTATGCGTGTCTCCTTTGAACTGGGCAAATTAGTGAATAGGTAAATGAACAGAAAGTGTTCAAAATAAATTTCACACAAAATGGAGTCCTTTTTTTCATTCCCAGCAAAAAAAAAATGTCTTGCTTCACTAGGCTGCCTGACCTCTTGAGTCGAATTACCGAATAGTGAAAGGCCTGGGTAGAGTGGATGTGGAGAGGATTTTTCCACAAGTGGGAGAGTCTAGGACCAAAGGTTATAGCCTCAGAATTAAAGGACGTTCTTTTAGGCAGAAGATGAGGAGGAATTTCTTTAGTCAGAGGGTGGTGAATCTGTGGAATTCTTTGCCTCAGAAGGCTGTGGAGGATTTTTAAAGCAGAGATAGATAGATATTTTTCATTGGATATTTTTAAAGCAGAGATAGATAGATTCTTGATTAGTACTGGTGTCAACAGCTATGGGGAGAAGACAGGAGAATGGGGTTAGGAGTTAGAGATAGACCAGCCATGGTTGAATGACGGAATAGACTTGATGGGCCGAATGGCCTAATTCTGTTCCTATCGCTTATGACCATATGCGTATTTCACGCATTCCCTGTTTTTATTTCAGATTTCCAGTGTCTTTAGTGTTTTGTGTTTGTAGAAGTGCTTAATCAAATCTTGATGAAATTTTGGAATTAATGAACATTATTACTGATGCATGACAACAGCCTTGAATGCAGCAGCCAACTCGAAGTCAGAGAAAAATATCTTTCTTGTTCATCTTTCAACGAAGGACAGAGATTCTGAGAAAACAATTGGAAACCCCGTGGCATTCATTTGAAACCTTTCAATGAAGCCGCATGCAAAAAGCCAGTAATTAAGATTAAAATTGATGGGATTCGGAATAAAACTGAGAAGGTTTGTCCGAGATGGAATAAAACTGAGAAGAAATTTGGTGTCACTTGTCACCTTTGCAAATACCATGCAAAGGGAAAACACGGGAACGGCTCCAGGCAGCGAGGGGAAGTATAAATCAACCTGACAAAATCTGAAAATTAAAATTTACGGCTGGCAAGTGTACAATGTGGCTGTGACAGGACAGAGAGGGAAAGAGCAAGACACATATTCCGTGAATAAGCAGGAAACATCAAACGATGTAGTTGAGGGCCGCCTGATATGCTCAATGGCTGAAGACAATTAATCAACAAAGTACACGTTGGTTAATCGTGGTCGAGTGATGAAAGGAAACCATGCAGAAGTTGTGCCAGAGCCCAACACCATCTGAACTGAGGGTATTTATTCACAAAATGCTGGAGTAACTCAGCAGGTCAGGCAGCATCTCGGGAGAGAAGGAATGGGCGACGTTTCGGGTCGAGACCCTTCTTCAGACTGATGTCAGGGGGACGGGACAAAGGAAGGATATAGGTGGAGACAGGAAGACAGTGGGAGATCTGGGAAGGGGGAGGGGAAGAGAGGGACAGAAGAACTATCTAAAGTTGGAGAAGTCGATGTTCATACCACTGGGCTGCAAGCTGCCCAGGCGAAATATGAGGTGCTGTTCCTCCAATTTCCGGTGGGACTCACTATGGCACTGGAGGAGGCAGAAAGGTCAGACTGGGAATGGGAGGGGGAGTTGAAGTGCTCAGCCACCGGGAGATCAGATTGTTTAATGCGGACTGAGCGCATCTGAACTGAGGGCATCAGTCTGAAAAAGGATCTCGACCCGAAAAGTCACCCATTCCTTCTCTCCAGAGATATTGTCTGACCCACTGAGTTACACCAGCATTTTGTGTCTATCTTCGGTATCCTCTTTCAGTTTAGGTTAGAGAAACAGCGCAGAAACAGGACCTTCGGCCCACCGAGTTCACGATGACCAGAGAACCCCGTACACGTGTACTATCATACGCACACTAGGGGCAATTTACAATTTTACCAAGCCAAATAGTCTGCAAACCTGTACTTGGAGTGTGGGAGGAAACTAGAGCTCCCGGAGAAAACCCACGCAGGTCATTGGGAGAACTTACAAACTCCGTATAGATAAGCACCCGTAATCAGGATCGAACCCGGATCTCTAGTGCTGTAATATTGGTGAGACCATATTGGAAGTAATTAAATGGACACAAAGTGCTGGAGTAACTCAGTGGGTCAGGCAGCATCACTGGAGAACATGCAGGAGAATGGGGATGGAAGAAGGGTCCCGACCTTCCCTTCTTGGAATGCAGTTCTGGTCACCCTGACTGGTCCAATCTCACCACAGCAGATAATTAGAAGTGGTGACATCAAGAGAGTGGCGGCACGGTGGCGTTGTGGTAGACTTGCTGCCTTACAGCGCTTGCAGCGCCAGAGACCCGAGTTCGATCCTGACTATGGGTGCTGTCTGTACGGAGTTTGTACGTTCTCCCTGTGACCGCGTGGGTTTTCTCCGAGATCTTCGGTTTCCTCCCACACTCCAAAGTCGTACAGGTTTGTAGGTTATTTGTCTTAGTGTAAGTGTAAATTGTCCCTAGTGTGTGTAGGATAGTGTTAATATGCGGTCGGTGCGGACACGGTGGACTGAAGGGCCTGTTTTCGTGCTGCATCTCTAAACTAAACTAAAGGGTGTTTTATTGTCATATGTCCCGAAATGGAAGATTGAAGTTCGTACTTGCTGTCAATTTCGAGCTGCTTCTTTCACGGCTGATTTTGTGATACTTGTTTTGAAACTGCCATTCCATAGTTTTTAGAACCGTCAACGGTTGCCGCGGATGATATTTATCTTAAAATGTAAAGTGATGCCACTGCTGTGCACGACGTTGAAAAAAAAGTCATTAAAAGAAACTTTGCAAAAGCAGAAAGTGGTAATTATCTGTTTAAGAGTGAAGTATAATGCAGACATTTTGCAGCAATTAAATGGAAAATGCCTCTGATAAAATGCATAGTAGTGATGAACATCTCAAAAAGACATTAGCCAAAAGGGAGCCCCTATTGTTCCCGTACTTAGCAACTGTGTCTTCCTGCTTCACCCAATCTATTTCTGCCATTCAGGACTATTGTTTCCAAAGGGCACCCGCTGTGCACACTCCATTCAATTTACATGACGCATCATCAATGGTAATAATCATTTTCACAGTTTCAGAAAAATTGTTCGCAACAAATCAATGCCCTCGAGCCCTCAAGTTCTCTCATCGTTCCAACTCTTCTTTTTAGGGGAGGTGTGTAATTGTTTTTCAAACTTATTTACGTGCTCAGATATTCTTGCCTTATTGTACAGATTTATTTTCGCATCCCCCTCAGTTTTAAAGTGGATGACCTCTGGTATTTGAATGCAGGCACTCGGTGCCTTGCGTGAGGGTTATGTTCCGTGAACACTTGCGTGAGTCAGATTTTGCCTAAGTAGTAATCGCCATCCCCATCTCCCTGCCTGAAATAACTCGCTGAGTCTGAAGAAAGGTCGCGGCCCGAAACGTCACCTATCCATGTTCCCCAGAGATGCTGCCTGACCCGCTGAGTTACTCCGGCACTTTGTGCCCGTCACTGAGAGTACTAACTGTCTCAGCGGCGCCAAGTGTCATACGTTGCACGGCCTTCTGGGTAAGTACCGCCTCCATTGCCGCCTTGTTCCCGATGTAAGCTTGAGTGACCGTACAATGTTGTGGAGATTGCTAACTGCCAGATTATTTATGTAAGTGCGAGTTTACGCGGGTCGCTGCTTGCGTAGGTCACGGAGTGCCTGTATTTCATAATAATATAAGTTCCATTTGCAAAGAGGCAGCAGAAGGTAGTCTCCACATACTCCCCTTGAAAGTGTATTGTGGAAATGTAGTTTCGTTTAGTTTATTGATACAGCGTGGAAGTAGGCCCTTCGGCCCACCGAGTCCGCACCGACCAGCGATCCCCACACGTTAACACTACCCTACGCACACAAGGGACAGTTTACACTTATACCAAGACAATTTACCTACACACCTGCATGCCTTTGGAGTGTGGGAGGAAACCGAAGATCTCGGAGAAAACCCACGCGGTCACGGGGAGAACGTACAAACTCCATACAGACAGCATCCATAGTCGGGATCGAACCCAGGTCTCCGGCGCTGCAAGTGCTGTAAGCCAGCAACTCTACCGCTGCGCCACCGTGCTGCCCTTTGGTGCTCTTCCCTCTGTTGTCCATGCTCCATGTTAAACTATCATCTCCATGGTTTTGTCTTTCTGCTGACTGGTTAGCACGCAGCAAAAACCTTTCACCGTACCTCAGTACACATGACAATAAACTAGACTGAACTAGTGTCAACTGGTAGAGCAGAATATCCCACTTCTGTGCTACATGCCCAATGTAACGAGGTTCTGGCTTAATTCTCAATCATGAAAGAGTCCAAATATACTGAAGAAAGGTGCCGACCTCAAATATTACCAATCCATGTTTTCCAGAGATGCTGCCTGACGCGCTGAGTTACTCCAGTAATGGGTGTCTTTTTTCCAAATATACACACGTCATGTTTGGACTCAACCAGAGCCTCCATCCACGGTGTACACAGCACAGAAGCAGCATCTCGGCCCAATCAGTTCCCGCCAGTCTTTATGCTCTTCTTTCCATCTTTTCTCATCCAAGTCTGTTGGTCTAAGCCGCCATTTCCTTACCCCCCTCCCGCATCCCCCACCAAATCATTGTTGATTCTCCCCTTAACCGCATCCAAGTTATTCACTTCAACACCTGTCTGTGGGATCCAGTTCCACATTCTCATCGCTCTTTGGAGGGGGGGGGGGGATGGGGGGATTTTTTTCCCAACACTACCTTCTCTCCTGTAACTTAGCCGATTGTGTGACTGTGTTGTACATCTGACTTTACTGATCTAGTGCCAAGACGATTAAGTGGCACTTCATTAAATACCGTTTGTAAGACCAAATACTCCATGTCATTCAGTTACTTCACCAAAGTAACTTGTAACGAAAAGAGACCGCCGATCTTGAAATCGAGAACTAAAACATAACCCAAGGAGACCTCAGTGGGTCAAGGAGCATTGGTTAGCATATAACTAACTGTAATGATCATAACAGGTCGATGACGAACCGTTTTTTAAACTTCATGTGTAGGAAGGAACTGCAGATGCTGGTTTAAACCAAAGATAGACACAAAAAGCTGGAGTAACTCAGCGGGACAGGCAGCATCTCCGGAGAGAAGGAATAGGTGACGTTTTGGGTCGAGACCTTTCTTCGGACTCTAGTCTTCGAGACCTTTCTTCAGTCTGATGACGGGTCTTGACCTGAAACGTCACCCATTCCTTCCCTCCAGAAATGCCTCCTGTCCCGCTGAGTTACTCCAGCTTTTTGTTTCTATCTTTGTCTTTTAATCTTCTCCTCCTATCTGTTTCTTCGCCAGCTCCCGCTGTTGCCTTTGCTGCTGCTTTTGCAACCGTGCTTCTTGGCAGACTTGAGCCAGACTGTGCTCGATCCAACCCACTCCTTCACTAACCCTTTGTCCACACTTACCTTTGGTGGCTCCATGGATCCTGCCACGTCTCAGGCCTCACTGCTGCCACCTACCTGTGAGGCAGTGCAGTCTGTGCAGGGCAACTGGATCTCAGGCACGGAAGCCGAGATTCTGCTCACAACCTACGGTGGTGGCCTTCTCACACATTGTTCCTCATAACCAAACACTTGAAACCAAGGCAGGACATACACAGTAAATAATAAGGCTCTGCGGACTGTTGTTGAGCAGAGTGACTTGGGGGTAGAGGTATAGGAAAGAACTGCAGATGCTGCTTTAAATCGAAGGTAGACACAAAATGCTGGGGTAACTCAGCGGGACAGGCAGCATCTCTGGAGAGAAGGAATGGGTGACGTTTCGGGTCTGAGGAAGGGTCTCGACCCGAAAAGTCACCCATTCCTCCTCTCCAGAGATGCTGCCTGTCCCGCTGAATTACTCCAGCATTTTGTGTCTACCTGGGGGTAGAAGTACACAGTTCCCTGAAAGTATACAAGGTGGTGAAGAAGTTGTTTGGCTTGCTTGCCTTCATCGGTAAGGGTACTGAGAACAGGAGTTGAGACATCACGCCACCGCTGCACCAGGTGTTGGTGAGACAACACTGGGAGTACTGCACGCAGTTCTGCCGCCCTACTGTAGGAACATTGTCATTAACCTAGAAAGGGTAGAGAAAAGATTTGCCAGGACGTTATTAGGACTCGAGGCCTTGACCTTTGAGGAGAGGATGGATGAGACAGTGTGGCATTTTCATGCTATCCTTGTGACTGCGTTGGTTTCCTCCGGGTTCTCCGGTTTCCTCTCACTTGCGGGTTAATTGGCCGCTCATAAAATTGCCAGAATGTGTAAGGAGTGGGTGCAAGAGTGGGATAGAACTAGTGCGAGTGGGTGATCGATGGGCGGCATGGACTCAGTGGGCCGAAGGGCCAACTTCTACGCTGTACCCTTCAATTAATCACTCGAAGTGTGGGCGACCATTATAACGGTGTGTTTGTGATGAAGCACACACAATCACACCATAGAATCTCATAGCAGACTCGCGTTGAACTGGAGTTTAGAAGGTTGAGGGGGGGGACCTCATTGAAATTTACTAAATAATAAAAGGCGTAGATAGAGTGGATGTGGAGAGGATTAATCCACTGGTGGGAGAGTGTAGGACCAGAGGTGATAGCCTCAGAATTAACGGGCGCTCTTTTAGAAAGGAAGTGAGAAGGAACTTTGTTAGTCAGAGGGTAGTTAATCTGTGGAACTCTTTGCCACAGAGGGCTGTGGAGGCCAAGTCAGTAGATATTTTTAAGGCAGATAGACAAATGTTTGATTAGAACCGGTGTCATGGGTTATGTGGAGAAGGCAGGAAAATGTGATGAGGAGGCAGAGATGGGTCGAATGGTCTAATTCTACTCGTATAACGTGAACTTCAAGCCAAGGTGTATCAGCACAGCATCGTACTCCTCTGTAGTCAACAACCTCCGACGGATTTGTGGAGACTTCCACCATGTGACTTTCTCGTTTGTCAGGGGGTGTAATTTTTACATGAACAAACTTCACTGGAAAGTAAGAAGTGATTTACAGGTACTGGAATACTTATCCGCGGCAATGTTTGTCTCCAGATTGATTCTTTGCTGTCAGGGAGAACTACACAAGACTAGATTGAATTCACATTGACTCACTGTAAAATACTTAAAGCAAAGCCACTCGAGAATATCTGTCTCGTGGTGCATTTTGCCTCCTGGCTTCTTAGATTCATGAAGCCTGCCACCGCCCTTATTTCAGAGATCTATGCAATTTATGAGCCTTGGAAACTAATGGAAAACCTACTTCCAAATAATTTACTGTACTCTGGAGCAAAATTCGTTTGATTTCAGAGATTTTCCTTCACAATTTCAATGCGGGTTTAACCCTTTCAAGCGGCTGAATTCTTTGTACCTACCACAGTGGAAGATTCATGGAAAGAGCACCAAGGATCAGTTTAGGAAGGAACTGCAGATGCTGGTTTCAATCGAAGATAGACACAACATTCTGGAGTAACTCGGCGGGACTGGCAGCATCGCTGGGGAGAAGGATGGGTGACGTTTCTGGTTCAGGCTGATGTTCAGTCTGAAGAAAACCCAAATTGTCACCCGCTCCTTCTCTTCAGAGATGCTGCCTGCCCCACAGAATTACTCCAGCATGTTGTGTCTTTCAAGTATTAGTTTAATTTAGTTCAGAGACATAGCGCAGAGAAAGGCCCTCTGGCCCACCGAGTCCGCACCGACCAGCATTATGATGGCAAGCTTATAGACCTTATGACAATCTGTTGCTGGTCTATCTTGTCATGCTCTACTGAACCCAAATCAAGAGAGTCCAGACCAGATCTACTTGCATGCAACTATTACTCAAATACGACCACCAGGAAAACATGGGCTGGTTTTGAATAGCAAATTCCATGAGAAAGATAATAAAGACACATGTTATTATTTTTCTTATTGGTTGTAATCGACCCTTTTTTAATGATATGTCTTCAGGAAGGGGTGAATGTGGGAAGCTTTGCACTGCAGTGTACAGAAAGGGAGCTTCATGTGGCTCCTGGCCCGTTCAGCTTTCATAAGTTCATAAGATATAGGAGCAGAATTATGCCATTCGGCCATCAAGTCTACTCCACCATTCAATCATGACTGATCTATCTTTCCCTCTCGGCCTCATTCTCCTGCCTTCGCCCCATAACTCCTGACACCCGTACTAATCAAGAACTTATCAATCTCCATCCTAAAATATCCATTGACTTGGCCTCCACAGCCGTCTGTGGCAATGAATCCCACAGATTCACCACCCTCTGACTAAAGAAATTCCTCCTCATCTCCTTGCTAAAGGTACGTACGTTTATTCTGAGGCTGTGGCCACTGCTCCTAGACTCTCCCACTAGTGGAAACATACGATACGATACGATACAATACAATATAACTTTATTTGTTCCAGGAGGGAAATTGATCAGCTAGCAGGCATAAAAACACAAAATACATAATACATGAAACATGAAATTAAAGTGACAAGTGGAAAAGCTTGGGGGATGTGCAAATATTGGGGAGGACATCCTCTCCACATTCACTCTATCCAGGCTTGCAGATGTGTTGTTCTTTTCCCCCTGCATTTGGTAGCTGTGACTTAAGCCAGGAACCAGGAAGGATTGTAATACTTGGATCCCGTTCGTCCCAAGTTCATGAAATGGGAATTATCCATAACTCTTCCTGCAGTCGTAACCAAACTTGGGACTTTGGTGTTTGCCGAACTTTGAGGGGTTGATCTCTTTCTTGAATTGGTCAGATTTTTACAGCTTTCAGTTCAGTTTAGTTTAGTTTATTGCCACGTGTATGTACCGAGGTACAGTGAAAAGCTAAAATTAAGTGTTTAACTTTGGAGCAGCACTGTGTTAGAGTTGCTGCCTTACACCACCAGAGACCCAGGGGTGATACTGACTGTGGGTGCTGTCTGTACAGAGTTTGCACATTCCCCCTGTGACCTGCATGGGTTTTCCCCAGGTGCTCCGGTTTCCTCCCACACTCCAGAGACGTACAGGTTTGTAGGGTAATTGGCTTTGGTAAGGATTGCAAATTGTCCCAAGTGTGCAGGACTCGGTGGGCCGAAATGCTTGGTTCCGCGCTGTATCCCTAAAACTAAACCTATTATTTAACTTTGACCTTAATGCTGACCTTAACTTGTAGTTTCTTTTACAACGTTGGCCACTGATGACCCAGCTGTTTCCTAAAGACAGTTGCACAGTTAATTGGGTAGCCAGCTGGGACATCCCCCTGGTCATTACTATCCGCAGGGGATGAAACATCTTTGTGGAATTACAGCTCGTATAAATACAGGAGGGCCGAACTGACACCCTGAGTCATTAACAGCGTCTAATTCCCTGGAACACTGCTCCGATGGAGTGTACAACCCAGGATTTTGGTGAGTGGAAGAATTAAGTGGAGTGGGGGTGGAAGAGCTGTTGTTCTGGTCCTTTACTGCTGCTTGGTAAGTGAATCAAATAAATGGCAGCAAAGGCATGGTAACTCAGACCTGAGGCCGTGGGCAAATTAATAGAGCTGCCCGAGGAGGGAGTTGAGGCGGCCACAATGACAACATTTAAAAGACATTTGGACAGGTACATGGATAGGAAAGATTTAGTGGGATGTTGAACAAATGTGGGCAAATGGGCCTAGCTTAGATGGGACATCTTGGTCGGCGTGGATGTGTTGGGCTGAAGGGCCTGTTTCCGGGCAGTATAACTATGAATGGGCGTCCTGCACCATGTGGGACATAGGTGCAGGAAATGTCCTCAGCTGGAGCAGTCTGATCCCTAGTTTAGATTTACAGCATGAAAAATGGTCCTTCTGCCCACCACTGTCTGAGCTGGATATAAAATGCTGGAGTAACTCAGCAGTCGGGCAGCATCTCTGGAGAAAAGGAATAGGTGACGTTTCGGATCAGAACCCTTCTTCTGAGACTCAGGTCACAGCTAGCTGACTAGCGTTTGTGGCAGGTAGGAATTAACTTAGTTGACTGATCTCACCATTCTTACGGCAACTGCCTTTGTCTATGATGGCATTAGTAGACCTGACCACTGCACAGTCCTTGAGGAGACAAAGTCTTTCTTCACACCAAGGACAATTTCTGTAGTTAGCAAAAAAAAACAAAAGGCAGGAAGAACTCAGAGGGTTAGGCAGCATCCGTGGAGGAAATGGACTGACAACATTTTCTATTGGGACTCTTTTTCAGGCTAAATTGCTCCAGATGTGTAGTTGAGTGGTAAAATCTGGGTGAATTGATGGTAACGAACAGAGAATAGGTAAAACAGGGGAAACCATTTGGGAACTGGCATAGACTCGAAGGGCCTCCAATGTCTTGAATTTTCTATCAACCTGTGATCCCATGTTTTCTTTTCCCACTTCCTATTCAGCCACAACTATTGGAAATACAAAGGTATGTGCTGAGCTAAAATGACCACTGGGGAATGACTCATGGAGCAACCTTCAGTTCTGCTGGAAGTTATATCATTGCTGAGTACAATTGGTTGCCTCATTTTCTAGAATGCCCTCTATTTGCCCTTCAAATGCCCTTTGGAACTCATGGTAGCCAAAAGCAAAAATCATAATCGTACAGACAACAGTGAGACAGAGTCCTACAGCATGAAAACAAGCCCTTCGGCAAAACTTGCACATGCCAACCAACTACTCTAGTCCCACCTGCCTGCATTTGACCCACATCCCTTCAAACCTTTCCTGTCCATGTACCTGTCCAAATGTTTCTTAAATGTTGTGATAGTAACTGTCTTCTCTGGCAGCTCTTTCCATACACCTACCGCCCTTTGTGTGAAAAAAGCTACCCCACAGGTTCCCATTAAATTTTCCCCCACTCACCTTAAGTGAGTGTGAAACCAAGCGCAGGCTCGGCGATCGCTTCGCTGAACACCTGCGCTCGGTCCGCATTAACAAAACTGATCTCCCGGTGGCCGAGCACTTCAACTCCCCCTCCCATTCCCAGTCTGACCTTTCTGTCATGGGCCTCCTCCAGTGCCATAGTGAGGCCCACCGGAAATTGGAGGAACAGCACCTCATATTTCGCCTGGGCAGTTTGCAGCCCAGTGGTATGAGCGTCGACTTCTCCAACTTTAGATAGTCCCTCTGTCCCTCCCTTCCCCTCCCCTTCCCAGATCTCCCTCTATCTTCCTGTCTCCACCTATATCCTTCCTTTGTCCCGCCCCCATGACATCAGTCTGAAGAAGGGTCTCGACCCGAAACGTCACCCATTCCTTCTCTCCCGAGATGCTGCCTGACCTGCTGAGTTACTCCAGCATTTTGTGAATAAATCACCTTAAACCTATGTCCTCTGGTTCACGAATCCCCCTCCCTGGGTAAAAGACTGTGCATTTACCCGATCTAATCCTCTCACGAGCTTACAATAGATAAACCATCTGAATGAGAAATAAAAATACGTCACATAATTATCTTCCAATAATGTTGTGGGATATTTCCACATCCCTGAAAAGATAGATTTATGTCAGCTGAGTATCTCATCAAAAACCTTCTAATAATGCAGCAACCCCTCTATACTGGATTACATTTTTGGCCTCAATTATGTCCCGATCTCAGACTTTAATCATCATCGTCCAATTTGGAGGCAAGAGCAACAGCAACTAATGCTGATACATTCAAAGTCTTCAATCTGAGACGGTCTTGACATACTGGGTAATATAGGTGGATGGGAAAGAAAAGTGAGGTCCTTTAATGTCCAATTAGTCTTGCAAGGTACTTTTAAGTGTTTTTGTGCAGTATTAAATTGAGAAGCGAGGGCTTTGACAAGTAGTTCAATTGATCTAGTGAGTCGAAACTGATACATGTGACCTTGTGTGTGGTGAAGTCTGTTACACTAATGATGGAGACAAATAGTCATTCAGACAATTGCCTCGACAAATCACAATCTAACTTATTTGTTTGGACAGTATTGGAAAGATGCTGTTTTAAGGAGAGGTTTGTTCCAGGTTATGTATTTTTCTACAACCCTTCAGGTTTTAGTCCTCTAACATGCTATAGAGTTGATTTGTGTTCCCTTTGCTTTTGGATGTTAGTCTTCAGTGGCATCATAGCAATGCTAACCAACTGTGCAGGACGGAACTGCAGATGCTGGTTTTAAACCGAAGAGAGGCACAAAATGCTAGAGTAACGCAGCGGGACAGGCAGCATCTCTGGAGAGAAGGAATGGGTGACGTTTCGGGTCTTCAGACCGAAGAAGGGTCTCGACCCAAAAGGTCACCCACTGTCTACATGTGTGTTTTACTTAGGAGTGCAGGCTTACCACCTCACTGCTCTTTCTGTAAGACAGCGAGGAAGTAAATAGTGGCAAAAAGACGTAAAATGCTGGCGTAACACAGCAGGTAAAGCAGCATCTCTGGAGAAAATGGGTAGGTGACATTTCGGATCGGGACCCTTCAGAAGGATGCCTGCATCGGGCTGTTCGCTGCACAGGCCTGGTTTTAGATTTAATTCGATTGCAAAGTCCAACAAAACTTTTGGTTAATTGGTGGGCGGCAAGTAAAACGACAGAAAAGTTATGTGAGAGTAGCGATTAATCGGTGAAACAAGGAACTACAGATGCTGGTTTACAAAAAAAAAACACAAAGTGTGAGTAACTCAACGGGTCAGGCAGCATCTTTGGTGAGCATGGATAGCTGATGAATTTGGTCAGGACCATTCTTCAAGTTCCAAAGAAGGATCCTGAAGAAGCTTCCCGACCCGAAATGTCACATATCCATGCTCAAACACAGACACAAAATGCTGGAGTAACTCAGCACGTCTGACAATGTCCCTTGAGAAAATGGATAGCTGAATTACTCTAGCATTTTGTGCCTATTGTTGGTAGAAACCAGCATCTGCACCTTTTCATTACCTATCCATGTTCTCTAGAGATGCTGCCTGTCCCGCTGAGTTACTCCAGCATTTTGTGTCTATCCTTGGTAGAAACCAGCATCTACAGTTCCTTTTTATTACCTATCCATGCACTGCAGAGATGCTGCCAGACCCACGAAATTACTCCAGAACTGTGTGACTTTTTTTTTAAGACCAATTGGATTAATTGTGCGGTTTTGCAAAAGGCAGTAAGAGAATTTGTTTCTGAGGGAAATCCTGCTGAAACTATATGATTACTGTCTGTACATGTTCAACAGATTTAAAACAAGCCTTTAGCACATCTACGGAGTACACCACCTTTGCCAGTGTTGGTTTGCTTCCGTACACACTCCTTGGTCCATGCTCCACTGCAAGGAAGTGATTGGTTTGGTTCATTGTGTCTGTTGCAGAAACACGAAGAGACAAGGAACTGCAGACGGTGGTTTACTTTTTAAAAACACACAAAGTGCTGGAGTAACTCAGCGGGTTAGGCAGCATCCCTGGAAGACGTGGATAGGTGACGTTTTGGGTCGGGACCCTTGGGATTGGATGGGCAGTTCGTTGGAAGGGAGTTTAGAGAACATGGAAATAGCTGATGTGGAAATCCAGGGACCCTGGATAGGCACAAAGTGCTGGAGTAACTCAGCGGGTTAGGCAGCAACTCTGGAGAAAAAGGATGGGTGACATTTCGGGTCGGGACCCTTCCTCAGACCCTGGACATGTGACGATTGCAGGACAGATGTTCACGTTACAGGCGGCACGGCGGCGCAGCGGGTGGAGTTGCTGCCTTACTGCGCCAGAGACCCGGGTTCGACCCTGACCACGGGTGCTGTCTGTGCGGAGTTTTGTACCGCCTGTACAAACTCCCCGTGACCTGCTTGGGTTTTCTCAGTGTGCTCGGGCCCCCCCCCCCCCCCCCCCCCACACTCCAAAGACGTGCAGGTTTGTCAGATTAATTTACTTGGTATAATTGTAAATTGTCCCTGGTGTGTCGGATAGTGTTAGTGTGCAGGGATCGCTGGTCGGCACGGACTCAGTGGGCCGAAGGGCCTGTTTCTGCGCTGTATCACTAAACTAAACTAAACTAAATTATCACCATGTCGGTAGGGGCATACAGAAGTGCATTTATAGCACTGTTCTATGGTTCTCGTGAGGCTGGTCTGCTCATCTACTCTAAAGAGGTTAATATCAGGAGTTGTGGAGTAGCAGGTAAGGGCACCCTGTGATCCAACCCACTTGTATTCCCTTCAAAGGAATAAAAGCACAAGACCTGCAGGATCTCAGCGGGTTAGGCAGCATCTCTGGAGGACGCGGGCAGACGATATTTCAAGACAGGACCCTTCTCCAGTCCATGGAATGGTGCCTATCCACGTCCTCCAGAGAGGCTGCCTGACCTGCTGAGTTACTCCAGAACTTTGTGTCCAGTGTAAGATTCAGTGTCTGCAGTTCCTTGTGTCACATTTCCTGTGTGAGAAAACAGACCACAGTTCAGAAGGACCTCATTGACTGTGAACCACTTTGCGATGCAGTTAGGTTTGTGGGAGGTGTTACATTGATGTGCGCCTTTATTTACTTTAATCCACACTTCTGCTGAAAGGAGTGGAAAGGAATAATTCAGAAAAAAGAGAGACTGGTAGACAAATTTATGATTGTCTTTTTTTTTCGCTCCCAGGAAGCTGCCAAGATAAAATTCCCATTAAAAGCTCACTGCTTTTATTACTGACTGACTGCTCTCGTGTTAATTAACCAGGCCCTAGAAACTGTACTGTGACAAGATTATGCACTAAAATAAACAAAGCTCGCGAGTGTTTGCTTGAATTTCTTATTGCGTCTCGTTAAGTTTCAGGAATTAAATGGGTTTGCAGACGCTGAAAGATTTTGAGCAAATCTGTTTGCCGCATAGCTGTCGTATATTAGGTTATTTTTTCCCAATGTGAAGTAAATTATCTTTATCAGCTCAAAGTAGTTCTTAATTTTACCAGTTGCCCACATTGTAATTTCATTCTGGAGACATTCCCGAGCAAATCAAATAGTGAGGAAGAATTTGAAGAAAGGCTTGAATTTATAACACGTCATTTAAAAAATATTTCACAGGCAATCACTGCAGGTAACTCCAGTGATTATTTTCCGCACAAGAAGATTAACTGTCTGGTAGACGGATGGATTTGGAGAATAACCTCAAAGCTGAAGTCTGAAACTAAAAGTAGATGTATGCTAAATATTGGTCGGTATCTGGAAGAGAAAAGATACTTTGTTCGTGGATCTTTAAACAGAATTATAATGGTCCTCTTTACCATAAAGTGGAATAATTTCATCTCCTGTATCTCGCCCATCACCACTTCATCCAAAGCTGAGGTAGCGCTGAAACTAAGTTATGTTCACCCCTGTGTTGAGGGATCCACTTTGGGAAACGTTCCATCAAAACCTGGATGTTAAAATTTGCATCCCTTTAGTCCACTTCATTATATTCCCCAAATATCAATAACTTCCTGTCTGATCCACCTCTACCTCATTGTGGACATTGGGCGTTGTCTAAGGAATGGATGCGCTACAATGTTTATGAGTTTGAGTTTATTGTCACGTGCACCGAGGTACAGTGAAAAACCTTTGTTGCGTGCTAACCTAGTCATCAGAAAGACTATAGACCATACATGATGATGACAATCAAACATCCACAGTATGCACATACATGATAAAGTTTAGTGCAAGATAACATTTAGTGCAAAATAAAGTCCAGTAAAATCCAATCAAAGATAGTCTGAGTTTCCAATGAGAATATGCTAACTATATTCTGCACTCTGTATCTTCCCCTTTGTACTTGAGTTTGACTTAATTATATTTAAGTATGGTATACCTGAACTGTTTGGATAGCATGCAAAACAAAGTTTTTCACCATACCTTGGTACACGTGACAATAATAAATCTAAACCTAAACTCTATTATCGTCCAACTCTGCCCAACTGTGTAAATACCAATTCCTCTGCCCACTGGATGCATTATCAACTATCTAGCTCCGAATCTCCAAAACTCCCTGAAACAATTTCATCTCCCACCTTCCACCTCCCACCTCTCTTTCCTCCTTTAAGATGCTGTGTGAACCTATTTCTGAATGATTTTAATGTCTCTTTGATGGTTTCAATTATGTTCTAATCGTGCCCCTTTGAGAATAGACAATAGACAATAGGTGCAGGAGGAGGCCATTCGGCCCTTCGAGCCAGCACCGCCATTCAATGGGATCATGGCTGATCATTCTCAATCAGTACCCCGTTCCTGCCTTCTCCCCATACCCCCTGACTCCGCTATCCTTAAGAGCTCTATCTAGCTCTCTCTTGAATGTATGCAGAGAAGTGCCTCTGGAGATTTTAATACTTTAAAGGTGCTATATAAATGTAAGTTGTTGTTAAAGATGTCGTGCTAATGCCTATTTCTTTCACAAACTGAATAATTTATGCTGCATTTTGAGCGGTGAGATAGATTACTATTTGATGCTCACTTATGAAGGGTATTGCAAAATACGGTTAAGTGGATATGGTATTTGCTATCATTGTTCAACATATTTGTAAATAGCAGGGCACAGCAGTAGTGTTGCTGCCTTACAGGGCCAGGGACCCGGGTTTGATCTTGACTACGGGTGCTGTCTGTACGGAGTTTGTACTTTCTCCCCATGACATGCGTGGGTTTTCACCGGGATCTCCGGTTTACTCCCACACTCAAGTCATACAGGTATGTAAGTTAATTGGCTCGGTATAATTGTAAATTGTCCCCAGTGTGTGTAGGATAACGTTAGTGGTAAGCGCGGACTGGGTGGGCCAAAGGGCCTGTTTCCGCACCGTATCTCTAAAGCTACGCTCGTGCTGTTAACGGGGCCAGTAAGGGGGAAAAAAGCAAAGTGCACCTTTCATGTTGACTCTTACACGAGCTGACGGAATAAAGATTTCTGTTGGTAGATTTCCAGAAACTGGTTGAAGATAATCCTTGTTAAAGTATCAGTAAGCATGTGCAGGCAGAAGGATGATCCTGATAAATTGCATGCTTGATCCAGGGTTTTATGTGTGTGGCATAACGTTTGTATGACAGACTGAGAATAATTATAAAAAAGGAAGAAATATATTTTGGAGGCCATATGTGCAGAGTGAATTCCCCAAGCCTATTCAACAGAGCTGCATATTGCAAATTCCTCCCACCACAGCTAAAACCCATCACAGTATTTATGCACTACTTAAGTGGGTGGGTTACACACAGGACTGTTAGTAGTGTTCATCTTTGTAATATAGTTTTTGCTTTCATGTACAGGTTTGTTTCAGTGGCAACTCCTTGGCAAGTGAGGTAAGGGATCAACTCCACCAAGGAAATTAAATCCAATCCCTGCCACTGAGGAGCAACTTACTTCTATAATGGCTGGAGAGAGAGAAAAATAATATCCTTTGTGTTATAAGCTGCAGCTACAGTGGGCAAGTGGTGCAGTGAACTAGCATCCAGAAGTTGGATTCGTAGATCAAGAGACACAAGTTCAAATCCCACCATGGCAGCTGGGGATTTATGGGCGGCAGACTGCACCCACAGACTGTGCCACAGCGGTAGAGTTGCTGCCTCACAGTGCCAGAGACTGGCGTTCGATCCTGACTATGGGTGCAGTCTGTATGGAGTTTGCACGTTCCCCCGTTCCCTGCAGACCTGCGGGGGTTTTCTCCAGGTTCTCCAGGTTCCTCTCTCACTCCAAGGAAGTGCAGGCTCATTGGTTTGGTATAATTGTAAATTGTCCTGAGTGTGCGTAGGTAGTGTAAGTGTGCGGGGATCACTGGGCCGAGTGAACTTGGTGGGCCAAAATACCTATGCTGTTTCTCTAAACTGAACTAGACCTTGCCCCCACCTATACCTCCTCTCCATCTTAAATATCACAGCCATCCCGTGACTGGATTTAAATGGAAACACTTATTGTGAAAGAAACACAAAAACGAGAATACTATTTTATGGGGAGGCGCCAGTGTGTAAAGGATTAGAGGCCGGGACACAGTTTACTGCCCTTGGGTTGAATCGACAATGCTCAGTGCACTGAGCTATGAAACTGGCAATAATTAGGAAGCATTATGAAATGTGGATTGTGCATTTAAATGATCCACCCTGCGTCAGGAATTCTTTTTTCAGAAGAGTGACTGAGATCTGAATCAGTCCGTTGCAATTCTGTGCCTTGGGCCAAGAGTTTGTTTGTCGCTGTGTTTCTGACAGTTGATAATCAAATGCTTGCCCTTAGGTAGGAGATGAAACATCTGGTGTACCACAATTCCCACAGCGCTTGGCTCCAGGCTCAATAGCATTGAGTGACACTTGTATTATATGCGGACATATCTCTGCAACATCATATTTGCGTCTTGTTCACTTGCAGCGTGCAATTGGATGGGTTACGTTCGTGCCAAATAACCTTGCTTTCCCAGGCCTGAAAATGGCATTGTGTGCATCAGCTTTTGCATCCTCCATTGCCATTATCGTTCAAGTTGGGTTTTGTCTTTCTTCCATCTGCACTTTTTTAGCTTCCTCCACACATCCTTCTTGGAAGCCTCCAAAGATCTCCCGGGAGCGTTTGCCACCTTTCGATGGCGGTGGCACTAATGAGCCCTTGCCGCGGCTGTCCGTGCCAACTTGTCTTCATTCTTTTCATGAAATATTGAATGACGAAACCATACAACCCTTTTGTTCCTCGTCTTTTGCTGGCAGCTTCCACTGCCGGAAGGACAGATGGTACGGACTTTGAGACACGGAGTTGACTGTTTGTGTTAATGTTCTCTTGGCTCCCGATCGCAGCCAGCAGCTGAAAAACACCAGCATTCCCACTGACTTTTGCATTCATTTCCGTTTTAACTCGCCAAATCCTTGCCATTGTCCGCCTCATGTCCATGTAGAGAGAAAACTTTTTGAAAGGAAAGAGACAGGAGCTTCCTCCTCAACAACTCCCACCCCCCCGTCCTGCTAGTGTTATAATCTTTCCTCCCGTCCTGAAACCCATTTATGTCCTGTTGAGATGCAGTTCCATTGCCTGGGCCCTGACCCAAGTAGCCTCGGATAATCTTAAGTAAACCTGTACAAAGAATATTAACCCACTGTTCGTGTCAAACCAGAGCCTGTTCTCATAAATTCATAAGTGATAGGAGCAGAATTAGGCCATTCGGCCCATCAAGTCTACTCCGTCATTCAATCATGGCTGATCTATCTTTCCCTCAACCCCATTCTCCTGCCTTCGACCCGTAACCCCTGACCCCTGTACTGATCTTGCGAAAAGTGCACAGAGTTGACCTTGATGCCTGTAACTTTGACCTTTGCAGCTTGCACTGCAGTTAATTGAGTTTGGTTCAGTTTAGAGATACAGCGCGGAAACAGGCCTGTCGGTCTACCAACTCCGCGCCGACCTGCGATCCCCTGCGACCACCACTATCCTACACACAAGGGACAATTTACAATTTTACCAAGCCAATTAGCCTGCAAACCTGTATGTCTTTGGAGGGTGGGGGAAACCGGGGCACCCAGAGAAAACCCACGCAGGTCACGGGGAGAACGTACAAACGTAGTCATGATCGAACCCGGGTTGCCCATGAGCTGCAGTGAGGAAGAATAACTTTGCTCCGTTCTTTCCAAAATGGTGTGAGCTTGCTGATTTTTTTTTTTCCTCTTGCATGCGACAAAGTGTAAGGAGGTTACACTGTTGTAAAAAGTAATTCCCGGTTAAATTATGCTGAGAGACTTCTGCGCATCAGTTCCTTCATATTAAAATGGAGTGCACAGAGCTCTCCCAGGGTCAGAAGTGTCTGGGAACTTCAGCCTATTCGTTTACCACTGTCGACCAAGTCTTGATAATTCAAGTAATAGGAGCAGAATTAGGCCGTTCGGCCCGTCAAGTCTGCTCCGCCATTCAATCATGGCTGATCTATCTTCCCTCTCAACCCAGTCTCCTGCCTTCTCCCCATAACCCCTGACACCCGTACTAATCAAAACTATTCCTCTCCCCTGTCAGAGCAAAGGCACCAGGTATTGCACTTGGAGTAGTCAGATGAACCCATCAGATGGGGATTAAAAAGCACTTACATTTAGCAAGATCACTGTCCCACACTCAGAGGGGTCACCCAAAATTTCTGAATTTAGGGTCACAGGATTTCTAGAGCCTCTTTTTAACATAGCACATAGCACAGGAACAGGCCTTTCGGCCCACAATGACAGTGCCAAACAGGATGCCAAGTTAGACTCAAAGTGCTGGAATAAATCAGCGGGTCAGGCAGCATTGTTTAATTTAGCTTAGTTCAGAGATACAGCGCGGAAACAGGCCCTTTCGGTCCACCAGGTCTGCGCCGACCAGCAATCCCCACACATTAACACTATCCTATACCCACTAGGAAGAATTTATTTACATTTACCAAGCCAATTAACCTACAAACCTGTACGTCTTTGGAGTGTGGGAGGAAACCGAAGATCTCGGAGAAAACCCACGCAGGTCACGGGGAGAATGTACAAACTCCATACAGACAGCACCCATAGTCGGGATTGAACCCGGGTCTCCGGTGCTGCATTCGCTGTAAGGCAGCAACTCTACCACTGTGCTACCGTGCCACCCTAAATTTGTGTAGGAAAGGGATAGGTGATGTTTCGGGTCTTTGGTATAAACCAGCATCTGCAGTTCTTCTTTTCTACATGATAAACTGGTCTCATCTGCCTGTATATGATCTACCTCCCTCTATTCCCTGCACTTCCATGTGCCAAATCTAAAAGCCTCCAAATGCCATCCTATCTGGCACACCACCACTCCTCGCAATGCATTCCAGGCCCTCAACACTACTCTCTGTGTAAAAAAACGTTGTCACGCATCTCCATTAAACATTTCCCCTCTCTCCTTCAAGCTATGTGTTGGGCATATCCTCTGTGGGGGAAAAAGGTTTTGACTGTCTAACTCATAATTTTACATACTTCTATCAAGTCTCCCCTCAACCTCTGATGTTCCACAGAAAATAATCCAAGTCTATCCAACCTTTCCCAATAGCCAAAACCCTGTAAACCAGGCAGTATTCCGGTAAACCTCCTCTGCACCCACTCCAAAGCCTCCACAGGCACAGCAATTACATTCATGGAGTTGCAATTCAGAGGCTTGAACAGATGACACCGGGCTCCTGAGCAACTTGTCAACTGGGAAATTCAAATCCTCGACTGTGTAAAGGTTGGAATTAGGGTGGCACAGTGGCGCAGCGATAGAGTTGCTGCCTTACAGCTGCAGAGACTCTGGTTCGATCCTGGCTATGGGTTATGTCCGTACGGAGTTTGTACGTTCTTCCTGTGACCGTGTGGGTTTTCTTCCGGTCCTCTGGTCACCTCACACTCTCCAAGGACGTACAGGTCTGTAGGTTAATTG
Organism: Rhinoraja longicauda; assembly: GCF_053455715.1. Lineage (NCBI taxonomy): Eukaryota > Metazoa > Chordata > Chondrichthyes > Rajiformes > Arhynchobatidae > Rhinoraja > Rhinoraja longicauda. The sequence goes on along the minus strand of NC_135972.1, from coordinate 11,767,562 downwards.
GTTTCGATAAAATTGTTAATTGTCCCTAGTGTGTAGGATAGTATTAGTGTACGGGGTGATCGCTGATCGGCGCGGACTCGGTGGCTGAAGGGTCTGTTTCCACGCTGCATCTCGACAGTCTAAAGTCCAATAAGGAATGAAAGGCAGGAGTATTTTGGAACTCTTTGCTTCAAAAGTTCGAACAGTGACATTAATTTTCCCAATGCACAGTTATAGGAAATGTCTGCACTTTAAGATATTCATTGAAACCAGCACCTGGTTCCCTGTTGGAATGTGGGTCAAAGTCAATTTTTTTGTCAGATACTGTCACCTGGGACACTGTGCCATATTTAAAGCGTCACAGAGAAATGTCATTGAGTCTATGCATTTTTATCTGGTACAATTATAATTCAGGGGTTGGCTGGAGTGCAGCATTTGGAATCATCCCTGCAGTTAATGGGGCCAGCAATTTGCATTATCCAGCGTCTGGGGCAGCAGAATTCAGAGAGCTTAAACCTCATGCCAAGCAGGAGCCTGGAGGCAAAGGCAGCACAATGTAATTCTGAAAAGTTGGGACAGTGACAAAGAATAAAAATAGACTTTTTAACTTTGTTGTGTACAAATTCAACTCTCGCCCAGGAATCTCGGAACTGTGCTGGAATCTGAATTCTGGTCATTAATTTCTCAAAAATATATTGATCTTAAGCTGCAACAATTGAAGCAGACACTTGCTGTCTGATCCAATTTACAAGCTAAGCTGGAGAACGTTATAGAAATTGTTGCAAGCAAGTGGAGGGATCCCTGGGGAATTGTAGAAATGGCACATGTACGGGCTCGTGGCAGCGTTTCATTTCATCTGAGTTCTAACTGCATTTGTTAACAGAAGCCAGGCCCACGTCTCAAAGTCATCTCCCAATACCCTGCCTGCATCTGTACGGCGTCTGTATACAAAGTCAAGGGCTGTATCTTCTCGCTTGCAATTACTACTCAGACAACCCGGTGAAGAGTTAGTCAGCTCTGTGGTGGTTCTCAGAGTTTACCCTTTCTACCTCCTCAGCTAGTTGCAAAAGATTGCAATCAAAATGATTGCAATCTAACAGTGCCAAGAAAGGTACCCTTTTATTATTGGCATATGGAAAGATGGTGGGTATTAATTACAGTGGTAAATTTACAACCACTGCATCCCAATTGGTTATTTTTTTGTGTAGGAAGGAACTGCAGATGCTAGTTTACACTGAAGATAGACACAAAATGCAGGAGTAACTCAGCAGGTCAGGCAGCATCTCTGGAGAAAGGAATAGGTGACGTTTCGAGTCAAGACCCTACTTCAGACCCTACTTCAAGTTATTTTTTCCTTTGTTAGCCAATTTAATATCACTGGATATCCAGTGTTGCAGTGCTAATTTTTTGGGTACTGGACCTGTCACTGGTGCTGGGAGCGGTCGCTGTTAAATTCCCCGCTAAGTTAAGATTCGCCGCTGTTTATTTTGGTTTTATTTACAGAGGTGCCGGAGCGGCGCTCCGGTGAGCTCCAGCAGCACTGCCCCCCTGTGGATATCATTGAAACATTTTAGCCCCTGCCTCAGACTTAACATGTTTAGGCCAAATCCCTTCCTTGGTTTCATCCCTAGACTGCTAGCTTCCAACATTTTACATGGCATTTAAAAGACATTTGGGCAGTTACACAGATTGGACAGATTTATAGAGATATGAGTCAAATGCAGGCAAGTGGGACTAGTTTAGATCGGCATCTTGGTCGGCATGGATGAGTTGGGCCGAAGGGCCTGTTTCCGTCCTGAACACAAATCCACATGGCCCATCATTATTCATCATGATTCATTTCGACTGTGGTCGAAAATTGGTGTTGGTTTATTATTGTCACGTGTACCGAGATACAGTGAAAAGCTTTTGTTTGTCTGCTGTCCAGTTAAATCAGGTAATACTGTTTATGAATGCAATCAAGCCATACAGAGGTACAACGGGTGGAGAACAAAGGGAAGAATACCAGAGCGCAGAATCTAGTTTTTCAGCATTGTACTGATAGATTTCCAAATGCAGTAGAGATTTAAAAGAGTGGAGCGATTCTATCGGATGATAGTAGATCCTCTTCTGGGATCATCAGGCAAAGAGTCGTCATGCCATTCACGAAATCAAGGGATGTGAATCTGTGGAATTCTCTGCCACAGAAGGCAGTGGAGGCCAATTCACTGGATGTTTTCCAGAGAGAGTTAGATTTAGCTCTTGGGGCTAAAGGAATCAAGTGATATGGGGAAAAAGCAGGAACGGGGTACTGATTTTAGATGATCAGCCATAATGATATTGAATGGTGGTGCTGGCTAGAAGGGCTGAATGGCCTACTCCTGCACCTATTTTCTATGTTTCTATCTTTATCTCTGAACCCCATTCTCCCGCATTCTCCCCATAACCTTTGACACCCTCACTAATCAAGAATCTGCCAATCTCTGCTTTATAAATATCCAATGGTTTGGCTTCCACAGCCCTCTGTGGCAATTAATTCCACAGATTCACCACCAACGCTGGTCATCTAACCTGCTCGGCTTATTTTCCAATGCCCATGTATAGACTGATCCACACTTACTACCTGTTAGGAATTACTCAATTTTTAAATCGTCAGTCTTGGTCACAAATCCCGACAGAATCTCCCCAACCAATCCACCCTTCAACATGTTTGAGCTTCTCCAACCCTGGCCTGTCTATTATTTCTTACATGTTGCGAGAGTACCTGCCTCAACTACCTTCTCCAGCAGCTTGTTCCATACATCCACTACCCTTTGTGTAAAAAAGTTAAAGTAAAAATATGCTTGAATATTTCCTGCTCCCTTCAAACATCAGGAAAAAAGTGTATATTGCCATGTAGCCTATATTTTTTTTAAGTGAAATAAAGCACGTATTTGGATATTTATAGAAGTCACATCCAATAATGTAAAGATTTGGCTCGACCAGCACTAATAAAGTCTCCAGGGTGCTGAGTTATACAATACAATACAATACAATACAATACAATATATCTTTATTGTCATTGTACAGGGGTGCAACGAGATTGGGAATGCGCCTCCCATACGATGCAATTAATTAATTAGCTAGTCAGTATTAATTTAAACAACAACAATCCAACGAAACAAATTGTAACAGTTTTAAGACAGAATAAAGTGTAAGTAGATCTGTGCCGGATCACTGTGCGTTGTGACCATCCGGCTCAGCAGGACCGGTTCATAGCAGCTATGGCCCTTGGGATGAAGCTGTTCCTGAGTCTGGAGGTGCGGGCGTAGAAGGCCTTGTATCGTCTGCCCGATGGAAGGAGTTCGAACAGACTGTTGCAGGGGTGTGAAGAGTCTTTGTGGATGCTGGTGGCTTTTCTGAGGCATCGTGCATTGTAGATGCCCTCCAAGGCTGGTAGCTGTGTTCCGATGGTCCTCTGAGCTCGATGGACTACCCGCTGAAGAGCTTTCCTTTCTGCCTCCGTGCAGCTGAGGTACCACACAGGGATGCCATGTGTTAGGATGCTCTCTATGGTGCAGCGGTAGAATGTCGTCAGCAGCTGTTGGGGTAGACCAGACTTCTTCAGTGTTCTTAGGTAGAACAGTCGTTGCTGCGCCTTCTTGACCAGCGCAGCACTTTGTGTCTTGTTTTGTAAACCAGCATCTGCAGTTCCTTCTATCTACTCCCTAGCACCATGATGGACAAAGCTAGACATAAACTGCTGGAGTAACTGCATCAGGCAGCATCTCTGGACAACATGGATAACCGATCTTTCTTCAGGTCCCGACCCTAAATGTCACCTGCCCATTTTCTCCAGAGTTGTTGCCTGACCCGCTGAGTTACTCCAGCATTTTGTGTCCAACTTTGGTATAAACCAGCGTCTGCAGTTCCATTTTATTACCATGTTGGACGAATTAGTTAACAGGGATGAGCAATCGCAAACGCACTTGAGAAATTAACGAAGATATGAAGTGTACTTTAACACATCAGAATCCATCAAATTAACACGGCTTCTCTTTCTTGGGTTTGGTAAAGGGACGGACTGACCTACTTCTTTGTTGGGCTTCAGTTGGACCTGTGGGAAATGGGCCCCAGTGGTGGAGGGGACAAGTGATTGGAGGTTGGTAGCACAGAGGGAAAGGAGGAGAAGTTACAAAGCAGCAGTTCGGAGAATCCTGCACCAATCTTTGAAGCTGTTACTGCTGTAATGTAGCTTCCACCTTTACATTAAAAGTGAACAGCAACAGCGGCAGCAGAGAAATAAGATGCAACTTCATTTTCCACCTGCCAGATCATCTCTCGTAGCTGGCAGTTTGAAAAGTGGGAGAGGAATTATCTAGTGCCAAAGATGATAGATTTCAGTTAGTTACTGGTAAGTCCCTTCTGGAATTGGGAAATGGAAGCTGAATTGTGTTCTGATTGAGTTTATTCTTGCTGAAGAATGGGTTCAGTAACCATCTCCCACAGGGTTATTCACACTTGCTCCAAGAAAATCCAGGTGGCGCCGGTACATTCTGAGACAGAGCGAGAAAGGCTTGCTAATCACAGCTGATGTGTCTGGAGGAGATGTAAATAAGAGAAGAATGAGGGTGGAGAATGCTGCTGGATCGGTGAGGTGCTGAACAAAGCAGTCCCTGGAAATCTAAACTAAAAGATACTGCTGGAGATGAGCTGTGGGTTACAAGCTGTTAACCCTCTCGTTCTCACACAGAACCACCACCATCCAGCACACTGTGTCCTTTTCTTTGTCAACCAGCATCTGCAGTTCCTTGTTTCTAGAGTCATGCAGCGTGGTAACAGGCTCTTCAGGCCAAATTGCCCACGCCGACCAACATGTCCCTCTTGCACTAGTCCCACCTGCTTGCATTTAGCCCACGTCCTTCTAAACCTATCCGATCCATGTACCTGTCCAAATGTCTTTTAAACTTTGTGATAGCACCTGCCTCAACTATCTACTCCGGCAGCTTGTTCCATACACCCACCACACTTAATGTTTGAACCCACCACACTTTATGTTTTTAAAAAAAGTTTCCCCTCAGGTTCCTATTAAACCTTTCCCCTCTCACGTAAACCTATGTCCTCTGGTTCATGATTCCTTGTTTCTACCATCTATGTCATCTGGATTTGCCTGGTAACCCCCCCCCCCCCCCCCACCACTACAGCAGATGTTCCTGGTGTTCTCTCCACCCCTCCCACTTCTCTGCATCTGAACCCACACTTATCTTCTCACTTTTCCCCATTTTGTAATGAAAGGTCATTAAACGTCGACCCTTGCTTCTCCCTCAATAGAAGCTGCCCGGCCTGCTGAGTGTACCCAGCAATTTCTTCTCTTATTTCAGAATTCCAGGCCGGTAAGTCAGCAAACTCTACCGCTCTGAGCTGACCCACATCATTGTCACATGTGCTGAGGTACAGTGAAAAGCTTTGTTTTGCATGCTATCCAATCAATCAGATAATACTATACATAACTACAATCAAGCTAAACTCAAGTACAATAGGTTGAGCTAAGGTGAAAATACAGATTGCAGAACATAGTTTTCAGTATTCTAGTGCACCAGCTCCATAAACAGTCCAATGAGCAAGAGGAGAATTGGATAGCATCCTAGCTTTTGGAAGGGCCGCTCAGAAGCCTGGTAACAGAGGGGAAGAAGCTGTTCCTGAACTTGCTGGTGCACGCTTTCAGGCTGCTGTATCTGACTGTACTCACCCCTGGACCTCATCCCAGCAGATCTCAGGACCACCCTCGAAATGGCCTTGACGGCAAACCTCCTGAAAATCCAAGTTAAGGTGACAACTCATCGCTGAGAGATTTACCCATCCACCCGTGACATCCTTTGGTGTTGTTCTCCGGGAAAATGGTGTTGGGTCCAGCATCACACCTGCACCTCAGTTGCGGACATCGAAGGAGAAAAAGCCGGACGAGGTTGGGCTAAGAAGTTCCTTAGACATCGGATGGCGTACAACCCAGGCGACTCTTTGTGTGCTGGTCACAGAGTTGGATCGGCAATCACGCATCACCATCGCTCCACTCTTTTAAATCTCTACTCCTGCAGCAACATGTCTTACCTTATCATGTATCTGTACACAGTGGACGGCTCGATTGCAATCGTGTATTGTTTTTTCGCTGGCCGGTTAGCACGCAACAAAAGCTTTTCACTGTACCTCAGTCCACGTGACAATAAACTGAGCTGAACTGAACTGGATTAGTGGCTGAGGCTCAAGATATTAAGGGAGAGTCTATGAGACAATGCTAGAGGAAGTTTAGTTGCATTTTGCCTTTTATATAAAGCGTGTGCCTTTGAAGGCAGTGCAGGAAACTAACTCGAGCTCACAAAGGTGTTCGTATCCTGTACTTTATAACGCCGTGGCAGACTTTGAACTTATAAATTTTTTAATGGCAATTACCGTTCTCTTGATTGCTGCCTTGAGGGCCTACTTGTTCACATTACCAGGTAATTTACTGTGAAAGAAATGAGAAGTGCGTTGGGCAAATTATAAAGGTTATTAACCAAGATACAGCAAAACCGGAAGTGCTAATTAGTGAGAGAGCAGCGGTGATGGACTAGCAAGAGGCTGGATGTAGAAATCGGAAACGTTAAATTATGCTTTAAAGATCATTTGTCTAAGCTCTCTCCAGTCTGGAACCAGAAGGGTACACTTTTTCCTCTGATATTAATACTCTGGCCTTTGAATTAGTTAAATGACATACCTAAACACAGAAGTTGGCGTCTCGTAGAAACATAGAAAATAGGTGCATTCGGCACATCGAGCCAGCACCTCCATTCAATATGATCATGGCTGATCATCCAAAATCAGTTCCCCATTCCTGCTTTCTCCCCATATCCCTTGATTCCATCAGCCCTAAGAGCTATATCTAACTCCCTCTTGAATACATCCAGTGAATTGGCCTCCACTGCCTTCTGTGGCAGAGAATTCCACAGATTCACAACTCTCTGGGTAAAAAACAGTATTTTGGTGTGTAGGAGGGAGCTACAGATGCTGGTTTACACCAAAGATAGACACAAAATGTCAAGTCAAGTCAAGTCTACTTTATTTGTCACATACACATACAAGATGTGCAGTGAAATGAAAGTGGCAATGCCTGCGGATTGTGCTAAACTACAAAACAGAATAGATTTTTTTTTTTAAAAGACACAACACAAAAAATAAATTAATACAGTAAATTAGTCCCTGGTGATATAAGAGTTAACAGTCCTGATGGCCTGTGGGAAGAAACTCCATCTCATCCTCTCTGACAGCGGAGGCGTTTGCCTGACCGTAGCAGCAGGAACAGTCCGTTGCTGGGGTGGTAGGGGTCCCCCATAATGTTGCTGGCTCTGGATCTGCACATCCTGATGTATAGGTCCTGCAGGGGGGCGAGTGTAGTTCCCATGGTGCGTTCAGCCAAACGCACAACTCTCCGCAGAGCCTTCCTGTCCTGGGTAGAGCTGTTCCCAAACCAGATTGTGATGTTCCCGGACAAGATGCTTTCTACAGCCCCAGAGTAGAAGCACTGAAGGATCCTCAGAGAGACTCTGAATTTCCTCAGCTGTCTGAGGTGGTAAAGGCGCTGTCTTGCCTTACTCACCAGTGCGGCAATGTGTGTTGTCCATGCCAGATCCTCTGTGATGTGGACTCCCAGGTATTTAAAGCTGCTCACCCTATCCACAGTAATCCCATTTATCTCCAGTGGCGTGTACGTCCTAGGATGTTGAGCCCTTCTAAAGTCTACAATCAGCTCCTTAGTTTTTGTGACATTCAAGAGGAGGCTGCTGTCCTGACACCAGAGTGCCAGATCAGCCACCTCCTCCCGGTAGGCCTTCTCATCGTTGTCGGAGATCCGGCCCACCACCACAGTGTCATCAGCAAACTTGATGATGGAGTTTGAGCTGAACCTGGCCACACAGTCATGTGTGTACAGGGAGTACAGTAGGGGGCTAAGGACGCAACCCTGGGGGGATCCTATGTTCAGGGTGAGGGAGCTAGATGTGTGTTCCCCCATCCTGACCACTTGGGGCCTGGCGGTGAGAAAGTCCAGGACCCAGGCACACAGGGGAGTGTTAAGCCCCAGTTTCAGCAGCTTCTCAGCGAGTCTGGTGGGGACTATTGTATTGAAAGCTGAACTAAAATCAATGAACAGCATCCTCACATTGCCCCCCTTCTGGCTGTCAAGATGCGAGAGAGTGATGTGCAGAACCTGGGAGACCGCATCATCTGTGGATCTGTTCGGACGGTATGTGAACTGCAGCGGGTCCATATTGCGAGGGAGGAAGGCACAGATGTGGTTCATGATCAGCCTCTCGAAGCATTTCATGACCACCGAGGTGAGGGCCACCGGTCGGTAGTTATTCAAACAAGCTGGAGAGGCATTCTTTGGCACTGGTACGATGATGGATCTTTTGAAGCATGCAGAGACCACGGACTTGGCCAAGGAGAGGTTGAATATTGTGTTGAGCACTGGAGCAAGCTGAGTAGCACAAGACTTTAGTACTAGCCCATGTATACCATCTGGGCCTACAGCTTTCCTCGTGTTCGCACGCGTCAGAGCCCTCCTCACGTCGTGCTCGGACACTGAGAATGTGTGCACATCCCCAGCGGTGGATCCCCCTCCAGCCTCACTAGCCAGTGCGCTGGCGGTGTTGTTTATAGACGGCGAGCTAGAGGTAATGTTGCCCATCTACGGCACCGCGAATAGACCTGTCCACCCAGGGTTTTTGATTAGGAAAGATGCTAACCCTTACCGTGGGGACGATGTTATCGGCTATTGTTGCAATGAAGTCCGTAACCGCTTCCGCGAACTCACTGACGTCTCTGGAACTTTCTTGGAACATATTCCAGTCCCACCATGTTTGATGTGCGTACCTGCTCACGTTGACACAAGGAACAGGATATGTTGGCAGATTTTGGTGGCACGGTGGCGCAGCGGGTGCTTGTCTGTACGGAGTTTGTACCTTCTCCCTGTAACCATTTGGGTTTTCTCCAGGTGCTCTGGTTTCCTCCCACACTCCAAAGACGTGCATATTTGTAGATTAATTGGCTTCTGTAAATTTAGCGTTTAGGACAGAACTTGTGTACGGGTGAAGATTGTTGGTCGACATGGTCTCGGTGGGTCGTAGGGACTGTTTTGACACTGTATCTCTAAATTAAACTCATCCAAAGTCCTTGATACCCTCAATATCTAAATGTCCTTCGATTTATTTAGACTTCAGAAATACAGCGCAAAAAAAGGCCCTTTGGCCCACCGAGTCCACTCCGACCACCGATCCCCGTACACTAGTGCTATCATACACACTATGGACAATTTACAATTTTACTGAAGCAAATTAACCTACAAACCTGTATGTCTTTAGAGTGTAGGAAGAAACCAGAGCACAGGGAGAACGTACAAACTCCTTTTAGACAGCCCCCGCAGTCAGGATCAAACCCAGGTGTCTGGCGCTGTAAAGCAGTAACTCTACCGCTGTGCCCCTTTCCAAGTGTCTCTTAAATGTTGTCTTTTAAATGTTGTCTTTTAAATGTTGTTATAACATCTACCTCAACTGCCTGCTCTGGCAGCTTGTTCTAAATACCCATCACTCGCGGAGTGAAAAGGTTGCCCCTCAGGTTCCTATTAAACCTTGCCCCTCTAACCTTAAAAACGTATGTCTTCTGGCTCCTGATTCCCCTACTCTTGGTTAAAGGTGCTCTCTGACCTGTTGCAGCTCCAATTCATTGCTTGGCAGAACGATGCCTTTCCACCAGGTGACAAAGACAGCTGAATAATGTAATCAGTTTTTTTCCATCATCTCATCTGGATTCATAATTTATAATCATCAGACCTTCTAATTAAAAGAATCACGACCCTCTATTTCACAGTTTCATTGTTGAAGCTTTTAGGCGACACGGTGGCACAGCGGTAGAGTTACAGCGCCAGGAAAATGTGGATTCGATCCTGACAGAGGGTGCTGCCTGTATAGCGTTTGTACGTTCCCCCGTGACCTACGTGGGCTTTTGTCCGAGAGGTCTGGATTCCCCCCCACACTCCGAAGACGTACAGGTCTGTAGGCTGATTGGCTTGGCAAAAATTGTAAATTGTCCCTAGTGTGCGTAAGATACCGTTAGTGTGCAGGGATCACTGGTCGGCGTGGATTTGATGGGCCGAATTGCCTGTTTCCATGCTGTGTCTCTAAACTAAATTAAACTAAACTAAATAACCTAAACGAAGATACAGCAGCATGATCCCTACTATAATAATAATAATAATAATAATAATAAGCATTCATTTTATATAGCGCCTTACCAGAAGCTCAAAGCGCTTTACAAAAACAATCATAACATAAAAACAAACAGACAAACTATCCTAACGGAGAAGCGGCGAATAAACAGCGCCAGCGTCCTCTCACGTCAGGGTCCGGCAGTAGACAACTAAAAGCACAGGACACACATATACAATTTTTACACAAACAGCCATCACAGTGATTGCTCTAGGCACACCCTCACTGTGATGGAAGGCAAAGAAAAGTCTTATCTCCTCCTCATTCTTCTCCCGTGGTGCCACGAGGTGATCGAGGCTCCCAACTTTTTGAAGCCCCCACCGGGCGATGGAAAGTCCCAGGGCCAAGCCGAGCAGGCCGATGAAGGTCCTGAGCCCCCACCGGGCGATGGAAAGTCCCAGGGCCGAGCCGAGCCGAGCAGGCCGATGAAGGTCCTGGGCCCCCACCGGGCGATGGAAAGTGCTGCGGCCGAGCCACGCAGGGCGATGAAGGGCCTGCGAGCGGGTCGATCATACCTCGCGCTTCGGGGCGGTCGAAGTTGCTACGGCTGGAGCTCCCAAAAACCGGTCGCCAGCCAGGGACCTGCGAGCTCCCGATGTTGCGGTCTGCAGGGCCCACGGCCGAAGCCCACGAGATGGTAAGTCCAGGCCCTACGACCGGAGTCTTCAAGGTCGATCCCAGCTGGAAGCCGCCGACTCCACGATGTTAGGCCGTAGCGCGAACGGAGATACGACACGGTAAAGGTCGCATCTCCGTTGAGGAGGAGATTAGAAAAAAGGTTTCCCCCACCACCCCCACCACCCCCCCCCCCCCCCCCCCCCCACATACACAGAGTTAAAAATAGAACAAAACGTACATTAAACGATGACAATAGACAAAAAAACAAAAAAAAGACAGAGAGACTGCCGGTGTGCCGCAGCTGCAGAACACAGCCACGCCCTATCTACTATGACACTCTTACCTGTCCTAGCAACCTACGTCAAACTCTGGACTTTAAATCTAATTATATTCTTCATTGAAATCACTTTCTGTGCACGTCAAGCTTACAGATATAAATGAACACCCATCGTTACAAGATCAAGGGCCAGGCATCTAGTTGGGTAGGAGCTTCTCACAGAGGGTGGTGAATCCCTGGCATTCTCAACGCTGGAATGCTGTGGCTAGATTTACTGAGGTAGATAGGTGTGTGTAGGTGTGTCAGGGTACAGTGTGTGTAGGTGTGTTGGGATACAGTGTGAGGAAGTGTGCCGGGCTACATTGTGTGTCGGGCTACATTGTGTGTTGGGGTACAGTGTGTATCGGGGTACAGTGTGTATCGGGGTACAGTGTGTGTCGGGGTATAGTGTGTGTCGGGGTATAGTGTGTACAGTTTGTGTGGGCGTGTTGGGGTGCGGATCTCGATTATATTTTCTGTAACTTTGATATTTTCACGTTATCTGTCAAATTGTGAAAATCCCATATTTCCATTGTCACAATCTGAACATAATTCATCACAATTTCTACAGAAAAATCCAGTCCTTTCTTCGTTTGCAAAAAAATCTGAATGGTGCAAAATATTTGCAAATGGTCTCACTGATTTTACCTACTTCCACCATCTAAGTCGCACCAGCTTCAAAGTCGTCTTGTTGAGTCGCATTATCTGTAGCTAACAAATAGCTCACAATGACCTGTTTCCTTTATCATGGTTACTTGTTGGCGTATCTTTCATTCATTTGTTCTATATCTCTCTACATCAACATCTATATCTGCCCCTGACTCTCCAGTCTGAAAAAGGGTCTCGGCACGAAATATCAACTATTCCTTTTCTCCAGAGATGCTGCCTGACCCGCTGAGATACTCCAGCTTTACAGTATGTGTCTAACTTCTGAAAATTTGGCTGGTGTTCTGCAGGTACACGCACTCCTCTGTTTCGGTCCAGGAAATATAACCATGAGCCAGGGCAAATCTCAGAGGCTGCTTGTTTTCTATTAAGTGATAAATTCGATGGAGTTACACCAAGTTAATATAATTAATGTATTAATCAATGTCTAAGAGCCTTTGCATGAATCCATCTAATCTGACATTCACCCTGCTGCTCCCAAAGGGGGAGATTCAGGTCTTGGTTGAGTGGTCTGATTGGGAGCAGGATTAGGGAGGTAGCTAGAAGCTGGGGAAATTCTCTCTTAACCTGCAGCCCCCGTCACGCTGAGGGAATCTTGAGGGGCTCGTGTCCGGGCTTATCTCCCCCTGACAGTTGAGAGACAGACTTGGCTGGTGAAATGCGAGCCCTGTTTTTTAATTGAAAGTAATGAAGTGTTGGAGCAGAGAGAACCATTTGGAGCATCTAAATGAGCTTTGTGCTGAGCAGGCTCGGAATGCTACACGGTGCTTAGTTAGCACAGAAGAAAGACCAGAGGACATGTTTTATGCACTGTGGGCACATTGGTAAGTCTATTTGTGCAATAGTCAGGCATAAAATCAAGCAAAAGTAAAACCCCAGGGGAAAATAATCAGTTTTGCAGTCACATAATCTGCGCTTTGTGCAGCAACTCTGTGCGGGTACAATGTGCTTTTGTGCTGCTTCTGTCTAACTGTTGCGGCTTTGTTCTATGCATGCATAATAAAACTGTTTGGCCAGGCAGCGCTACAGAGTCGGTAATGCTGTTGGAGGTGGGGTGGGCTAGCTTGCTGGTGCTTCTCATTCCAAATGCAACTTGTCCACATCATCATCTGGTCCCTCTATCTGCCTCTACTCCGACTGCCCAAAGAAGAGACAGTGCCAGTGAGTTTAGCCTGACCACGCACGTTTCAGCTCGAAACTCACTTCCTTACATCTGGCACAGATTTACCAAGATATTAAAGAGGGTGTTTTTCATGAGGGGGTGGGGGTGGAATCAAAAGCCATCACATAGAACATTCATCGAGGCGAGAAATAATACCGACTACGTGAGCAAAAATCCATGCTTTACTATTCATTGGGTATGCATGGTTTAATTAGCCCATCTGGCACAGTACAATTACACTAATGCCCCTCTCTCCGTCGAACAGTGTGGCTATGCTTTCATGGGAGAACCTTCTTGTCGATCAGACTTAAGACCGTTCAGTGCGATGGAAGAATAACAAGGTTGGCAGCAGTCATGTGTTAGGGCTTAACGGCTTCACTTTGGCCCAGGTCTGATTGTACGCTCAAGCTACCCTCCGGGGACATGGGCACATACTCCAAGTAACGCCAGTGCTGTAATGAGAGAGCGCTGCAGATCCGAGGTGCTGCCTTTCAGATGAGACTTTGGAGTGAAGCCATGTCTGCCCACTCTTTAAGATTGCAAATTATTCTCTGTCTTTACAGGACTTTCAGGGGATTCCAACTGGCTTTCTAACGGATATTTAAACTTTAAACCAACATTTAGGAAAATTGTCAATCAGGCTATTTTTTCTGTGCTGAAGATAGACAAAAAAAGCGCCGGAGTAACTGAGCAGGTCCGGAGAAAAAGGATGGGTGACATTTAAGATCGGGGTCCTTCTTCACTCTGAAGACCTGAAACGACACCATCATTTTTCTCCCGTGATGCTGTCTGACCTGCAGAATTACTCCAGCCCTTTGTGTCCATCTTTGGTGTAAACCCGAATCTGCCGTTCTTTGTTTCTACATTATTTCTTTGCTGTTTTGTGGGAGCTTCTTGTGCCATTTGACCCATGTATCCTGCCTTTCAGTGACGACTCCATTGACAGTGGTTCTCTACCTATGATCGTGGGGGAGTGAAAGTTGCTGAAATAATGCGGATTTATTATTTTGCTGTCTGCCGTGCTTCAAACTGTATGTCAATAGCATGAACCAGTCCATGGAATACATGTCAATAGCATTAGCCAGTGCATGGAATACATGTCAAACATTGCATTGGTGCACATTGCATTTAAATGGACTGTAATGTTCTTCATGTGCAATGCATGGTCATCTGCCAGATCGGGTACATCTGCAAGTAGCAGACACGATTCCTTGCCGATCATGGGGCACAATCAAGGCCTCGCTCGAGTCCCTGTGGGGCCATTCTGAAGAAGGGTCCTGCCCCGAAACATCACCTGTCCTTGTTCTCCGCGGATGCCGTCTGACCCGCTGAGTTGCTCCGGCACTTTGTGTCCTTCTTTTTAAACCAGCATCTGCAGTTCCTTGTTTCTACATTTTCCATGAGAGATTCCTCATTAGACCCGACAAAGAGGGAAGCAAATCGAGGTAGCAGGGAAGGTTGGGTGGAACAAATAGAGTTTCTCTAACAGGATGAAGGCGTGCAGCAGGAGGGATCAGATTAAGCAGATGATGGCTGTGTAATGTGCTGCTTGGGTAGTTCTGGTCCACAGGGACTTGCCTAGCCAGCTGGACCACACACAGAAAGAGGAAGAGATGCCAGGCAAATATGGTGTAAGAAAATAACTGCAGATGCTGGTACAAATCGAAGGTATTTATTTCACAAAATGCTGGAGTAACTCAGCAGGTCAGGCAGCATCTCAGGAGAGAAGGAATGGGTGACGTTTTGGGTCGAGACCCTTCTTCAGACAAATATGATTCTCCTTTAGACATGAAGAAAGCAACAACAAGACTTTACATCTTGTTCCAGCCTAGGTTTTACCCAAGTGACAACTGTTGGACTCAGTCAAACTCGCAGCTGAACAAGAAGAGCCCTATTTAAATATTAAGAGATGTGCTGTGCTTTGAGAGATGGGCTTTTATTCAATCTGTTGAATAACGTAATAACAATGGCAGATGACCCCAGTGGGATTGAGCACAGTTACCTGACTTAATATTTTTCCTTTCCCTTCTCCTGTGGACGGCTTGATTGTGAACATATCTACAGGTCCACCACCAGTTTTCCGGCACCCTTGGTTCTAGAGCCTGGCCGGATTATCCATTTTGCCGGAACAACAGAGGTCACGTGGGAATAATTGAATTACACACCTCTGACCCACTAATTATACCCCTGGCGTGTCTCGAAAGCACCGTGCGCTGCCAGAAACTTAAAGAATGAACAATTAACCTGTTCACTGCCAAGGTTTTGTTTTTACACTATTGGCCTTGACCGGAGTATATTTGGGGGTGGCACTGAACAGGTTAACAAAGGAGTGAACAATTAACTCTTTCAGGATGGAGGCGACATCCCGAATGTTCGTGCTCCACAGGCAATGCTCTCGTAATTTTGTCTGGATTAAAGGACATCAGTTGCCGGTGGTGTGCCTGTAGGCTTTTTATTGACAGGATGGCACGCAACAAAAAAAGTTTCACTGTACGTGTGACATTAATGCGTTCATAAATTCACAATGAACTTATGAATTTATCTCTCTTTATTTTTTCCCATATATTTATTTATTTATTTATCAGGTCAACACAATACAACAGATTGACCATGCTGTTGTGAAAGTTAAATAGTACGAAATCATTATATCAAAAATAAGACAATATAATCACACATGATGTTCTCTGACAAAAAAAAAGGTGGAGGCAGAAGCCAAAGCTTTTTGTGCCTACTCTTAATACTTAACAAAGCATTACCCTAACTAGCCAAAATAGCAGTGAAAATTCACAATGAACTTATGAATTTATGTGACAATAATAAACTAAACTGGGCGCAAGGTTCTCCCCATGTTCCCCAGGGACTAGTTTGGTTTGCACTGTTCCCATGGCGAGCCGTGCCCTCTGCTTCTGTTCCTCAGGTCCATGTAAATGCACCCACTCTGGGAAAGAGAAGTGTATGCTGCCGGAGAGGTTGAATAGTGAATCGATGCTCTGTTTCCCTCAGGTCAACGGGAAGGATCTGTCGAAAGCCACACACGAAGAGGCAGTGGAGGCGTTCCGCAACGCCAAGGACCCGATTGTCGTGCAAGTTCTGCGGAGAACCCCCGTCACAAAGGCCCATGGCAGCTCCCAGGAGGTGCCGCTGGTGGACGCTGGCACACAGACAGAAATCACTTTCGAACACATCATGGCTCTTTCCAAGCTCAGATCATCTTCCCCTCCGGCTCCCGACATCTGCCCCTATCTGCTGTCAGACAGGTACCAGTGCCTCTCATTCAACCTACCTGCTGTACTTGGATAACTTAAACTAACCTTGCAGGCTGAAATTACGTTTGCTGTCTTGTTGCCCACAGGCATTTACTGTGAAAAGGCCACGTTAATGAAGCTATTCAGCTGATGCTGTTTACTCTAATTCCATTCGCTTCCCCTTGCCCATAGTTTTTTTTGTTAAATACTTTTATAATGTGTATACAAAATGGCTTTCAAATTGTTAATCCCCACCTCAATAAGCACTTGTGGTAAAGCATTCATTAATTCTGTGTGAAGAAACCTCACCACCTAATCTCTTCTATGGCTTTAGACTTTAGGTTTTAAAGATACCGCTCGGAAACAGGCCCTTCAGCCCACCGAGTCTGTGCCGCTCAGCGATCCCCGTACACCAGAACTATCCTACACACTGGGAACTATTTACAATTTTACCAAAGCCAATTAACCTACAGACCTGCATGTCTTTGGAGTGTGGGAGGAAACCGGGAGCACCTGGAGAAAACCCACGTGGTCATAGGGAGAATGTACAAGCTCCATACAGACAGCACATAGTCAGGATCGAACCCGGGCCTCTGGCGCTGTAAGGCAGCAACTCTACCACTGCGCCACCATGGTGATATTCACTCCCTCCCTCCCTCTTCATTGCTGAGTTGACACGAGCAATAATTGTTTAATTATTTACCCTCCGAGGATCCCCACACTTATGAAAGCGCCTTCACCTTCTCCTTAACTTTATTCCAATAAAAATAGCCTTAAATTGTCATATATTTCTTCATGGTTTGACCCCTCATAGATACTTGCCCTTGCGGGACAATACTCCTTCAATGACTCTCGTTCAACCCTGCCCAGAGACATACATAAAACTGCACCTGAACCTCATTAACATCCCATTTCAATTCAACACAGAGATTTTAATCTCCATGGCCCAAGGTCTAAAACCAGTTGATTTTCTTATGGCTAGTCCTGGTCACGTTTTAACAGGTTTTCTCTGCACCATGAACTCTCTCTCTTAACTCGGTCGGCCTCTGTAATTTTGGGGTTATTTTCTTTCATAGGGGTTTTCCTCCAAATGTCGACTAGTGTACCACTGTCCAACCTGTTCAATCGTCAGCCTTGCCTCCTCCTCCCCTGACTCGCCACTCCTCCTCCCCCACCCCAACACCTCCACCTGACAGCCCCTCAAACCCACGTAGACCCTGGTGACATTGTGCTTGCCCTGCACTCTTTTTTGCCGAGGCATCCTATTCATTCTTCAAGGCCTCTTCCAAGTACAAAGATGCTTGACTCCAACTCTCTAGGGATGTGGGTTTCAAAGGTCTTACCATGGTACATCAGAGGCATCACATTGAACTACTCTAGAGGCTATCTGAACTACTCCATCCCAAGTCCACAACACTTGCCTTTTCTGGCACAGCTTCCTTGTGGAGCAAATGATTTATTTTATTTCCCTCTGCTTATTCTCCATGGTCTAGCACTCTCCAGACACCACCCTTTACCTTTGCACGCCCATAACTGCTGGTTCATTGTTTTTTTTTTAAAGAGACATTGTGGAAACAGGCCCATCGGCCCACCAAGTCCAAGCCCATCGTCAATCGCCCAGTCACACTAGTTCTGTTATCTCACTTTTCCATCCACTCTCTACACACTAGGGGCTGTTTTACAGGGGGGCAATCAACCTGCAAAGCTGCCCACCAAGTCTGCACAGTGCATTAGTTCTGTCTCACACACTTGGGACAATTTTTACAGAAGCTGATTAGCCCACAAACCTGCATGTCTTTAGAATGTGGGAGGAAAACAGAGCACCCAGAGGAAGCCCACGCAGTCACAGGGAGAATGTACAAACTCCACACAGACAGCGCCTGAGGTCAGGATCAAACCCGGGTCTCTGGCACCGTGAGGCAGCAACTCTACCGCTGTGCTACTGTGCCAACCTACTGAATATTTCCAGCATTTTGTAATTTCATTCACCCAGCACCTGCAGTTGTCTAATATTCAATCATATTGTCCCGCAGGTCTTATGGGTCGTGTGAGAAGGCTAATGGCAAGATTGCACCTTTAACTTAGGGGAGAAATTCCTTCAAATGAGGACAGGAAACTTTCTCGATAAACTAGAGATTCTGGGACTGTTCTGTATATAAGAGCACCAGTTTTGACTTGCTTTTTTCCCCCTTTTTTCCATCCACTCTATTTTCAAAAGGAGATGTTTGTTGAGGCCCTGTTAAATATCTAGCTGTACATCTATTTATTGACAAAATGCTGGAGTAACTCAGCAGGTCAGGCAGCATCTCAGGAGAGAAGGAATGGGTGACGTTTCGGGTCAAGACTCTTCTTCAGACTGATCAGTCTGAAGAAGGGTCTTGACCCGAAACGTCACCCATTCTTTCTCTCCTGAGATGCTGCCTGACCTGCTGAGTTGCTCCAGCATTTTGTCAATAAATACCTTCGATTTGTACCAGCATCTGCAGATATTTTCTTACACTAGCTGTACATCTAGGTGACTGAACCATCCATGCACTTAAAGCGGCAATGGATGTCACTTGTAAATTAATTTTTTTAAAGTCAGAATAT
Source organism: Rhinoraja longicauda (assembly GCF_053455715.1). Lineage (NCBI taxonomy): Eukaryota > Metazoa > Chordata > Chondrichthyes > Rajiformes > Arhynchobatidae > Rhinoraja > Rhinoraja longicauda. The sequence goes on along the minus strand of NC_135972.1, from coordinate 11,748,734 downwards.
GTGAATGTAAAAACGATTTTTAAACCCAGCAAAAAGAATAATGTGTTAATTTAAATGCAATCCTATTTTTGAAAGATTCTGTCTTACTTGAGTGAATTTTGTGTACAAATCCAAATTCTAAACACTGACACTGACAGATGACTATATAAAGAAAAATGTGCTTGCACTTTCTGTATCGGATTGATCAGAAGCCTGGTTGATTTCATCAGCTTCTTCACCAGCTGCTTTCCAAAAGAGTTTATTGTGAAAGGTTTTGTCCACATACAAGTGCTGTCAGAATCACTACATCTTGGGATTCTTCGAGAGGGTATTCTCTCCATTCGTGCCGTTGTGAGAAGCTGGTGGCTTCATCAGCAATTTTCTTCCATCTTGAGTCAGATGTTAAAGATTAGGCAGAACGCTTGAAGGTGCCATCTTTGGGAGATGCAATGGAAGGCACAGTGGCATAGATGGTAGATCTGCTGCCTCACAGCACCAGAGTCTCGGGTTCCTTTACTTTAAACTTTTAAGAGGTACAGCATGGAACCAGGCCCTTCAGTCTACTGAGTCTGTTCCGACCAGGCGATCACCCCGTACGCCAGCATCATCCTACACAATGGAGACAATTTACAATGTACCAAAGCCAAATAACCTACAAACTTGTACGTCTTTGGCGTTTAGGGTTGCCAACTGTCCCGTATTAGCCGGGACATCCCGTACTTTGGGCTAAATTGGTTTGTCCCGTACGGTACCGTCCTTGTCCCGTATTAGGCCCGGGGGGAGCGCTGTAGGTCTGAATGCTGTAGGTCCCGACGCTGTAGGTCCCGACACTGTGGTTTCTGACATTTTAGCTCCGGACAGTCTAGGTCCGGCGGCCCGGGCGCCGCCTAACGGAGGTTGCGTAGCAACCCGCCTCCCGGCCCGGGCGGCCACCATTGGTGGGGCGGGAGCACATGGCTGCTTGCTGGGTGAGGTCACATGGGGTGCGGGGCGGTGACGTCACCTTGTCCCGTATTTGGAAGTGAGATAATTGGCACCCGTATTGGAGTGTGGGAGGAAACTGGAGCACTCAGAGAAATCCCACACAGGTCACAGGGGGAACATACAAACTCCGTACAGGCAGCACCCGTAGTCAGAATCAAACCCGGGTCTCTGGTGCTATAAGGCAGCAGCTCTACCTCGGCTCTACCTCAGCTTGTACTGGAGCCTACCAGGGAGAAGGCAATTCTGGATTTAGTGTTGTGTAATGATCCTGATCTGATAAGGGGACTAGAGGTAAAAGAGCCATTAGGAGGCAGTGATCACAACATGATAAGTTTTACTCTGCAAATGGAAAGGCAGAAGGGAAAATTGGAAGTGTCAGTATTACAGTATAGCAAAGGGGATTACAGAGGCATGAGGCAGGAGCTGGCCAAAATTGACTGGAAGGAGGCCCTAGCAGGGAAGACGGTAGAACAGCAATGGCAGGTATTCCTGGGAATAATGCAGAGGTTGCAGGATCAATTTATTCCAAAGAGGTGGAAAGACTCTAAGGGGAGTAAGAGACACCTGTGGCTGACAAGGGAAGTCAGGGACAGCATAAAAATTAAGGAGAGGAAGTATAACATAGCAAAGAAGAGTGGGAAGACAGAGGATTGGGACTCTTTTAAAGAGCAACAAAAGTTAACTAAAAAGGCAATACGGGGAGAAAAGATGAGGTACGAGGGTAAACTAGCCAATAATATAAAGGAGGATAGCAAAAGTTTTTTTAGGTACGTGAAGAGGAAAAAAATAGTCAAGGCAAATGTGGGTCCCTTGAAGACAGAAGCAGGGGAATTTATTATGGGGAACAAAGAAATGGCAGACGAGTTAAACCGTTACTTTGGATCTGTCTTCACTGAGGAAGATACACACAATCTCCCAAATGTTCTCGGGGCCGGAGAACCTAGGGTGATGGAGGAACTGAAGGAAATCCACATTAGGCAGGAAATGGTTTTGGGTAGACTGATGGGACTGAAGGCTGATAAATCCCCAGGGCCTGATGGTCTGCATCCCAGAGTACTTAAGGAGGTGGCTCTAGAAATAGTGGAAGCATTGGAGATCATTTTTCAATGTTCTATAGATTCAGGATCAGTTCCTGTGGATTGGAGGATAGCAAATGTTATCCCACTTTTTAAGAAAGGAGGGAGAGAGAAAACGGGTAATTATAGACCAGTTAGTCTGACATCAGTGGTGGGGAAGGTGCTGGAGTCAATTATAAAAGACGAAATTGCTGAGCATTTGGATAGCAGTAACGGGATCATTCCGAGTCAGCATGGATTTACGAAGAGGAAATCATCCTTTACAAATCTACTGGAATTTTTTGAGGATGTAACTAGGAAAATTGACAAGGGAGAGTCAGTGGATGTGGTGTACCTCGACTTTCAGAAAGCCTTCGACAAGGTCCCACATAGGAGATTAGTGGGCAAAATTAGGGCACATGGTATTGGGGGTAGGGTACTGACATGGATAGAAAATTGGTTGACAGACAGAAAGCAAAGAGTGGGGATAAATGGGTCCCTTTCGGAATGGCAGGCAGTGACCAGTGGGGTACCGCAAGGTTCGGTGCTGGGACCCCAGCTATTTACGATATACATTAATGACTTAGACGAAGGGATTAAAAGTACCATTAGCAAATTTGCAGATGATACTAAGGGGGGTAGTGTGAATTGTGAGGAAGATGCAATAAGGCTGCAGGGTGACTTGGACAGGTTGTGTGAGTGGGCGGATACATGGCAGATGCAGTTTAATGTAGATAAGTGTGAGGTTATTCACATTGGAAGTAAGAATAGAAAGGCAGATTATTATCTGAATGGTGTCAAGTTAGGAGGAGGGGAAGTTCAACGAGATCTGGGTGTCCTAGTGCATCAGTCAATGAAAGGAAGCATGCAGGTACAGCAGGCAGTGAAGAAAGCCAATGGAATGTTGGCCTTCGTAACAAGAGGAGTTGAGTATAGGAGCAAAGAGGTCCTTCTACAGTTGTACCGGGCCCTGGTGAGACTGCACCTGGAGTATTGTGTGCAGTTTTGGTCTCCAAATTTGAGGAAGGATATTCTTGCTATGGAGGGCGTGCAGCGTAGGTTCACTAGGTTAATTCCCGGAATGGCGGGACTGTCGTATGTTGAAAGGCTGGAGCGATTGGGCTTGTATACACTGGAATTTAGAAGGGTGAGGGGGGATCTTATTGAAACATATAAGATAATTAGGGGATTGGACACATTAGAGGCAGATAACATGTTCCCAATGTTGGGGGAGTCCAGAACAAGGGGCCACAGTTTAAGAATAAGGGGTAGGCCATTTAGAACGGAGATGAGGAAGAACTTTTTCAGTCAGAGGGTGGTGAAGGTGTGGAATTCTCTGCCTCAGAAGGCAGTGGAGGCCAGTTCGTTGGATGCTTTCAAGAGAGAGCTGGATAGAGCTCTTAAGGATAGCGGAGTGAGGGGGTATGGGGAGAAGGCAGGAACGGGGTACTGATTGAGAGTGATCAGCCATGATCGCATTGAATGGCAGTGCTGGCTCGAAGGGCTGAATGGCCTACTCCTGCACCTATTGTCTATTGTCTATTGTCTATTGTCTATTGACTGTCTGTGTGAAGTTGCAAGTTCTCCTGTGGCCACCTGCGTTCCCTCTGGATGATCCAGTTTCTTCCCACATCGCAAAGATGAGTGGATTTGTAGTTTAACTGACCTCTGTAGATTGGGGCTAGTGTGTAGGGGATAAGTGTGCAAAAGTGGGATAACATAATTTAGTGCGAATGTTTGACCGATGGATGGTCAATGTGGACTTGGTTGCTGAAGGGCCTGTCTCCATGCTGTGTCTTTACAATCAATCAAAAACATGAAGACTCTGGTGGTTCCATTGATAGAAGAACAAGAATGTTTTCTCACTTTCCTGCCAAATTTTAGTCCTCAACAAATCTAAATAACCCATCTGGTCTCCTGTCTGAAGGGTGTTGCCAGAGACAAATTGCCACCCATTGTGTTAAAACAGGTACACTACTGCAGGTACAGCAGATACACCATTTCACAAGTACAGGCTCTGAAGCACTTGCAGATATTTAGTGAATGTAAAAGACACCCGATAAAGGAAACATCTTCCTTTCTCTTGAAAGGAGAACTGCAGGTTATTTATTTTCAAGCATTGTGGGTCGATGTCACCATTATACAGATTTGATGTGAGTCACCCTTTCTTTTGTTGGTGACTCCTTGTCTATTTTCAATAGAATACGTAATCGAGTGGCTTTTAAACAACAAGTGCAAGTACTATCCTGAATGGTCTCTTTTTTTCCATTAACCGTACAATTCTGTGTTTCTTCTTAAAAATTACATTTATTTGGGAAGAGGAAAATTGTCAGAACCTGACAATTGTCAGAAGATTGTCAGGGCAGCACAGTGATGCAGCGGTAGAGTTGCAGTGGTAGAGACCCGGGTTCGATCCTGGCCAGGGGTGATGTCTGTGGACTTTGTATGTTCTCCCTGTGGCCATTGGGGATTTCACCTGCTTCTCCAGTTTCCTCCCACACTCCAAAGACATGCAGCTTTGTCGGGGTTATCATATCATATCATATATATACAGCCGGAAACAGGCCTTTTCGGCCCTCCAAGTCCGTGCCGCCCAGTGATCCCCGTACATTAACACTATCCTACACCCACTAGGGACAATTTTTACATTTACCCAGCCAATTAACCTACATACCCGTACGTCTTTGGAGTGTGGGAGGAAACCGAAGATCTCGGAGAAAACCCACGCAGGTCACGGGGAGAACGTACAAACTCCTTACAGTGCAGCACCCGTAGTCAGGATCGAACCTGAGTCTCCGGCGCTGCATTCGCTGTAAAGCAGCAACTCTACCGCTGCGCTACGGTAAACTGGCTTCTGTAAACTGTCCCTAGCCTGTAAGATTGACCAAGTGGTACGGGTAATCGTTGGTCAGTTCGGACTCGGGTGGGCCAACGGGCCTGTTTCAAAGCTGCATCTCAAACCTAAACTAAACCACTGTGAATGGAGGAAGGTGGATTCAAACCTGGTTCTGTCGCATGTTCTCATTCCAGTTCTTGTCGTATCTTCCCTCATGCAGCTGTCATTCCTTGCACCCTATGGGTCACGACTATTATGAAGCTGGTGATTACCTTCCCAACTTGGCGCAAGATGGAGACAGAGTTGATGAAATGGAATATGAGGTAACGCAGTAATTAATTTGCAGGGGTTTGAAAAATAAAGCTGACAATGCTTTAACATTATGAGTGAGACTCATAGAACTGTACAACAGAGGAACAGGCCCTTCGGCCCACAATGTTTATGCCGAACATGATGCCAAGACCAACTCTGCACATAATCCATATCCTTCCATTCCCTGCATACCCTTCTGCCTACCCAAAGTTATTTCAAAGGACACTATCGTATCTGCCTCAGCTACCACCCCTGGCAGCATGTTCCAGGCACTCACCACCCTCTGTGTAAATTAAAATATGCCTTGCGCATCTCCTTTAAGCCTTTCCCGTCTCACCTTCAAGCTATGCTGTCTGGTATTTGAATTTATTATTGACTCCTTATTCACTAAACCAAATCGATTGTACTTTAGAAATGATCAATTGTTATCAGGTTCTGTGTCTTGTCTTGGTTTAGTTGGACTATCTTATAAACAAAATCCACCAGATTTAAAAGAAAAAGAACAAGCAATGAACGTGCAGGCATGTTTTCACATTTTCCAAAATTCACCACTTTTAATGCGGAGATAATTCCAATGACGGTGTTGCTCTGCCAGAGCCTCTCTTGGCAAAGGTGGCTGGAGTCGGTGTTTGCCAGGTAACATGTTCGTGCTCCTTTCGCAAGATCCTGCAATCTGAAGCAATTTATCAGATTGTAAAGTAGATGTTAACATGACAAGGCAGTGTGGTGCTAGTTTTCATATTAGTTGCTAATAATGGCATGGCTGTGTATTGTAGGAGGTCTGAATAGCAGTTGAGCTCCTGTTCAATAGCCTGTAATCTCCACTAATCGCACCATCACAGTCATTAATTTAACATCAGCTGTGGTTTTACTGCCTGAGGCTAAACCTCCTGACTGGAATAAAGAGTGTTTGGCATAAAATTTAAATAGAAAAGTGCCCTTTTTCAGGCAGAAACCTCTTCATATAACAGGGTGAATAAAACATTACACAGTAGTTCATTTCAGAACAGAAAGAACTAAAGCTGACAAAAAAAAAAGGGAAATGATTGTATTCTTGTGAGTGATGGCAAGAGGTAAGATTCTTTTTATCATTTTGCATTGTGACAACTTTGAAATTGTACTTCTTTTAATAATGGAAGACATTTGTCAGAACAGGCTGTGAATATCTCCAGTCACTTGACAGTGTGCCTAATGCTGGCAATTTTACACTGAGAAACACAAAGGGAAGGGGATTTTAAAAAAAATGCATTGGCATTGTACGAGTGTTACAAAAATAATGGATGGTTGTCAACAAGCGAGTTAGTTTGCCAAAATTCTTCGCTGCAGAGGCTGCGCTATTTGCCAATTGTTAATTCGTCTGCCTCTAACCTCAAAAAGATGTAGAGTGTGCAAAGGCAAACAATATTCCCCACGGGCAGAAAGGTGAGCAAGATGGATGGTGATGGAGGCTTGGAAAATGGAAAGCCCCACCATGGCACCTCCGCCTGTTTTGTGAGCGTGCGGTCACAGATGGCTGCTCGAGGAATAGATCTGCCTCGGACGTCTTAACGGGAACAGTGACAGAGTGCGGTGCTATAAATTGAAGAGACCACTTTCTCTTTCTTCGTTGTGTGACCCACCTGACCACATATATTAAAGGCAGGTGACCGAGTGAAGGGAAAGAGCAATTCTCACATCTGCGCCATTCCGTTCGATAGGTCTCCTCTCTTAAACTGGTGATGATTTATATTGAATGGTAGCTCTTGGTTTTCCCTGGCTGAGTTGTCAAGGTCACCACATTTTGCCTTGGATACGGTCGGGCACTGGGATGGGGTGCAGGGGACGAGGGGTTGTGGATGGATTCAACTGTCAGCATATGTAGAAAGTACAGAAATATACACCATCTGACCTAATTTCCCTTTCCTAACCGTTGTAAGTTCAGTGTTTCAGGTATTGATTATTTCCTAAAACCCGAACCCTGCCCAGCAATTTTTTTTTAATCTCCCGAGGAGTCCATCTATTTTGTCACTGTTTTTATTGGCAAAGTGATGCATCAGGTTTGGGTAGGAAGGAACTGCAGATGCTGGTTTAAACTGAAGATAGACACAAAAATGCTGGAGTAACTAAGTGGGCCAGACAGTTTCTCTGGACAGAAGGAATGAGTGACGTTTCCAGGACGTCTGAAGAAGGGTCTCCACCTGAAACATTACCCATTCCTTCTCTCCAGAGAAGCTGATTTACTCCAGCATTTTGTGACGCAGCTGATAAAACCACCGCCTCACAGCTCCAGCGACCTGCGTGCGATCCTGATCGGCAAGGACAAGTTGCGCCAAAGGGCCTGTTTCCTTGTTGTATAGCTCTCTAAAACTATGACAGATTTATCTCCAATCCCTGTTAATCGTTTTTGATTTCAGTCAGTAAGAACTTGCGCGCAGGACAGTATATTCAAAAGAGGTTTTGAGAAATGTGAAACTTTGGAACACTGCGCAGATAGGATCAATAATTTGGAGGTAGATTGGAGCACTAGGACAGTATCTGGGAGAATTCAGAATCGAAGAGGAGGGAAGAATGACTTAACAGACAACAAACTGTGACCACCACCCTGCACAGCAGAAAACATGCTATGCCTTGTTTTTAAGCAAGTAATATATACCATCTGACCTAATTTCCCTTTCCTAACAGTTGTAAGTTCAGTGTTTCAGGTATTGATTATTTCCTAAAACCCAAACCCTGCCCAGCAAATTTTTTTAAATCTCCCGAGGAGTCCATCTATTTTGTCACTGTTTTTATTGGCAAAGTGATGCATCAGGTTTGTGTAGGAAGGAACTGCAGATGCTGGTTTAAACCGAAGATAGACACAAAAATGCTGGAGTAACTCAGCATAGCATGTTTTTAAGGCATAGCATGGAAAACAGACTCTTCATCCCAACTTGCCCAGGCCAACCAAGATGCCCCATCTCCACGAGTCCCATCTGCACACATTTGGCCCATGTACCTCCAAACCTTTCCTGTCCATGTACCTGTCCGAGTCTCTTTTAAATGTTGTTATAGTATTAGCAAAGCCTCTGTAAGGAAGGATTTTATTTTGTGTACAAATGTCATTTTATCATCAGCGCCAGGAAATCTGATTTATATTCTGAAATTAGAAATGAAACTGCTATTATGCTTTATTGGTTTAATCTATTCTTGCAACCTTTGTGCTTGTTCACGCAAAAGGTAAGCAAGCTTCCTAATGAATAGGCTGAGTTTGTTATCAGCATACTCTGGTGCTGCTTGAAGATTAGAGGAATCAGATGAATTAATTGCCAATGATCTGCTTTGCACAAATAAAAGGAGCAGATTTTTTTTTAATGTTAATTTGCCAGCTCCATATATCAGAGCCAAAAATGCAGCCTTCTCACTGGTTAATTGTGCAAAGCAGCTGGAGAAGGCGATGCATTGTGTTGTTGGAATGTTTATCCTCTGTAAATTATGCTCGTGTTTACAATCACTCTCTGCAAAATGCTGACATTCAGTGCACCTGTGACAGTTGTCATCCATAGCTGTCACTGGTAATGAATTTCCCAATTTACTTAGCTGCTTCTCACCCCCCAGTAGAACATCATGTCACCAGCTGTGGGGGGGGGGGGGGGGGGGGAGAAAGAGAAGTGAGTGACAGACAGGAAGCACAAACAAAGTGTCAAGAGTTCTCCAAATGTTTTTCTTTTCAGGACTGGTTTGGGAAAGATTTAAGAGTCAGAAATGCCGGGCATGTTTTGGACTTGAACAGGGAAATCAGAATGGTGGGAGACTGTTGGAGGGTGCAACAGAGATCTTTGTGTTTCGTTTTGTGAATCTGACTGAACACAGGCAAACTTCTACTGTCCAAGTATACAATGGCATTCCATTACTCCCCTGACTGACTTCAGCTGTTGTGTCGCTGTTCCTGTGGGTTCCACATTTCACTTTCTTTCCCTTTGTCTCTTTTTCCTTTTTTATCTCATTTCACCTTTCTTCTTTCTCTCCCTATTTTTTCCTTCATTGCATTTCCATTTTTACTTCTGCTACTCCTTTTCCACTGCCTTTCTTTCAACTCGTCTGTCCTCTTGTCATTTTTCTTTCCACTCCTCTCCTTTTTACAAGCCCCTTTCCCTCCTAGATCTTTTTTTGCCCCCTGCTTTTTAAAATTTCCCTCCTTCTTACTCCCCGTGTCTTTGCCATCGTTCTTTGTCTGCTTCTCTTCCGATCTCTTCTCTCTGCTCTGCACTAATTGCAGAGGATGCCGTCCCCGGTCTGACATGTAATGACTTTGTAAGCCGATTTATAAAGAGGAACTCTCCCTTTACATTGTCAGTTCTTGGCTGAAACCATTCAGCGGAAATGTGCAATTTTGCACTTTGCCATTTTGCACGTCAACACAATCTTCAACATGTCAAATTAAATGAACACTTCTGCTCATAGCTGATTTATATTCAAATTTGTTTTGCCACTCTATAGACTGACTCTGGATTGTAATGGCTTAGTGATTTCCAGATAAGCCCTCTGTCATATCGCAGCCTGCATAATTGGAAGAGAAAGGCCAGCTTTAATTATGATCCTGGATGCATCCATCATTGTTTGTAACACTGAATCGCTGTGATGGGGACCAGATCGTGACTGACAGAAGGCACTGTCCAGGATTCCCTGTCTCTTTAATGTTCCAGGGCAAAGGCTTGAAGCCGCAACTTGTTGCTCAGCCCTTTCCACACGGATAAGCTGCTTAAAGGATGGATTTCCTGGTCGGGTTTTTTCTTCTCTAGCTAATTGAGTTTGAAAATCAGTCTAATTATCTAACAAAATTAGATTGAAACATTTGAAAAAAAAAACAACAAGTTGTGAGGTCCCACAAATGACATCGGTGGCATTGAAAAACAGTTGGCAGATTTAAAACAAAAATCTTTATTGTTTCTGTTCCGTTTTATCTTGATGTTTCCGAGCTGGTATAATTCCACAGGGGATTCAATGCCTCTCTCCTACAGAACCCAAAATACCATTGTTATGTTCTTACACTGCAGCAATGCTTACTTAGTTATCTATTTTCTACACCATACACAGTGGTACAATCATATTCCCACGGAGCATTTAAAACCAGGCATATGTGTTATCCCATGCATAAGTTTCAAGCTTGCATTTGTGCACACACATACCCACACAAACACACACAAACACACACAAACACACACAAACACACACGCACACCCACACATGAACACACACAAACACACACAAACTTGACACACATGGCCCTGCATCTGAACTTCCTCTCAATTTTGTTTTGTCAGTCCTTGAATCAGCTTTTACAGTCACAATGTTTGTTGTCCACCCCTTCATGACATGTCAATGTCTGAAAGGTTGTGATGGGGCACCAGCTTCAAGGATGTTGGGAATCCGAAGTAAAACCAGAAATGGTTGGAAACACAGAGCAAGTCAGGCAGCATCTGTGGAAAGAGAAACAGCGTGAACATTGCAGTTCTGCGACTTTTCTTCAGAACTGAGAAAGAGAGAAAACTTTAGTTTTCAGTAACAGGGAGAAGTTGGCTAGAATAGAGTATCCAGAATAGGGTGAATCTGAATGGGCTAATGTGACAGTCAGAAACACACTATGCTTCTTTGTCCATGTGATGTGTTGCTAACAGCAGGGTTGTGGTGCATGTTCAGTAGGCCAGACCATAAAAGCAGAGAACTGAACCAAAGTCACAATGAGTAGGAAGCAACTGCGGATGCTGGTTTGAACTGAAGATACTCACAAGAAGCTGGAGTAACTCAGTGGGACAGGCAGCATCTCTGGAGAGAAGGAATGGGTGATGTTTCAGGTTGAGACCCTTGAAGAAGGGTCTTGACCTGAAACGTCACCCATTCCTTCTCTCCAGAGATGCTGCCTGTCACGCTGAGTTTCTCCAGCTTTTTGTGTCCATCTTTGAACCAAAGATGGATCACTGGCAGAAGTGCTTCAAGATGCGGCTTTTGTGAACCAAATGCTCTGGTTTCCTCTCATATCCCAAAAATGTGCAGGTTTGTACATAAATTGGCTTCTGTAAATTGACTTCTGTGCCAGGGTGGATGTGAAAGTGGAAAAACATAGAAGTAGTGTGTAGATGATCGATGGTCTGCATGGACTTGGTGGGCCGAAGGGCCTGTTTCCATGCTGCTTCTTTCCATCAATTAGTACTGACTGTAGTGTTTGAATCAAGGTTCCACGACTGTATTTTGTATCCAGCAGGATGGGAGGGTGTGAGACTAAGGGCTTATGGTTCTAACTCATTGCTTAATTAATGAGCTGAATAGTACACAATATGGTACGTTATAACGTATGAAAGAGGAGCAGGTGTGGGCCAGTTGGTCTCTCAAGTCTGCTGACATTCAGTTGCATCATGCTGATCCACCCTTGTCCTCACCATCACTATACTGTTCTCCCCATACCACTTGTCTCCCATATGGTTTAATGTCTATTCGTTCCTGCCTTGCGTTTATTTACTTGGATTGTTTTCTCTGGAGTGCCGGAGGCTGAGGGGAGACCTGATGGAAGTATATAAAATTATGAGAGGCATCGATAGAGTAGATGGTCGGAACCTTTTTCCCAGGGTGGTAATGTGAAAGACTAGAGAGCATAGCTTTAAGGTGAGAGGGGCAGAGTTTAAAGGAGATGAGTGGGGCAAGTTTTTTGCTGGAGAGTGGTGGGAGCTTGGAACGTGCTGCCAGGAGTGGTGTTGGAGGCAGTTAGGATAGTGGCGTTTAAGAGGCTTTTGGATAGGAACATGGCTCTGCATGGAATGGAAGTATATGGATCACATGCAGGCAGAGGACATTTAATAGGGGCGGCACGGTGGCGCAGCGGTAGAGTTGCTGCCTTACAGCGAATGCAGCGCCGGAGACTCGGGTTCGATCCTGACTACGTCTCCTGGCGCCGTCTGTACGGAGTTTGTACGTTCTCCCCGTGACCTGCGTGGGTTTTCTCCGAGATCATCGGTTTCCTCCCACACTCCAAAGACATACAGGTATGTAGGTTAATTGACTGGGGAAATGTTAAAAAAAAAAAATTGTCCCTAGTGTGTGTAGGATAGTGTTAATGTGCGGGGATCGCTGGGCGGCGCGGACCCGGTGGGCCGAAGGGCCTGTTTCCACGCTGTATCTCTAAATCTAAAAAAATCTATTAAAAAAATAAATAAAAAAAAAAAAATATTCGCAGTACATTCAAAATGTTCCACTGTTTGGTCATAACTTCAGTGGTATAGGTTTTAGCATTGACACAGAGGGTAGGGTTCTTTTCCCTCTGAAAAATACCTTCCTCTTGCACAATTGCCAGAATGGGTTTGATCGTGTATTGGACATCCCCAGTGTGGTTGGAGAGCTCCCTGCTCCAGCTAAATGAACAGTTTGCCAAATGATACTCTTAAACAGCAATGTTTAGTTATGTTATAAACTTCTCCACTGTCTGGGAGAAGTATCTCACTAACGGGACCAGTTTGTAAGTTATTGCAAGCAGCCAACTCCGTTGATATGTCAGAGGACTCTGTAATAAAATATGTAAAAAAGGTCAGTTTACCCATGGTTGCAAGAGAATATCTCTGTCCAAGTCTGCAATACCTTGGAGGCGAGGACATGCAGGACAATTGAAAGAAACGTAACTAACAACTTGGGGCCATGTGCAGGAAGGAACTGCAGATGCTGGTTTACACCGAAGGTAGACGCAAAATGCTGGTGGAACTCAGTGGGACAGGCAGCATCTCTGGATAGGAATGGGTGACGTTTCGGGTCGAGACCCTTCTTCAGACGTGTGTTTGTGTCCTTTCAGGAGGTTGAACTCAGCCGCATCAGCATCCAGGAGAAGTTGGGCTTGACAGTCTGCTACAGAACAGACGATGATGAAGACGATACTGGGATCTATGTCAGTGAGGTAAGATACTGAGGAAAGATGTAAGCCAACAAAGACCTTTAGTGGCCCTGACTTGCACTGGCTGTGTGCCAAGCATTGTCACTCTAATTGCAGCGGTAAACTGCTTTGTCTGAGTAATATGATTATTGCAGCTTGTTTTTCTTGAGCAAGTGTTTCCATGGTAGATCTTAATTACCGAGCATTGTCAGAGGGAAAAAGAATTAAATGAGAAGCATTGAGTTGACGCCACACATATGCTTGGCTCTTACACAAAGCTCTCGTCGAGGAACAGCAAAACCTTGAAATCCAGGGCATTATTACAGTTCAATTGATAGGCCATTTAGGAAAATGTTGTAGATCGAACATGGCATTAACCATGAAGAGGTATTGTTTCAGATAAGCCCAACATACTCAACATCCCTGTTTGTGATGTTATCCCTGCAACTTTGATAAGACACATCTTTGGGGAGAAGTTGTAGGGAAGGTAGTTAATAACTACCCTTCATATCATCATATCATATATATACAGCCGGAAACAGGCCTTTTCGGCCCACCAAGTCCGTGCCGCCCAGCGATCCCCGTAACATTAACACTATCCTACACCCACTAGGGACAATTTTTACATTTACCCAGCCAATTAACCTACATACCTTTGTTACTAGCTCATGGGATATGGATCTCTTTAATTATAACCTTTGCGAGTCACAGTTGGGAAATGGTGTTGGTCTGCCTGCTTGAAACACTGCAATCTTTATGGTGAACATTCTCCTTCATTACCTTTAAACAGCAACAGTGCTCATGGCATTCTGACACTGGTATGGAAATTGCACATTATTTTGGTGAGATTGTACAGAGTGAAGGTATTGACCCTATTTGATCGGCCTCTTGAAAGAAAGGAAGTCTCCAACGCTATGAAGGTGGGATTCAAAGATTACAGTCGTCAGGAAACAAAATTGTGAAGTGTTGGGCCATAGGTTATCAAAAAGTAATCATAAATGAGATAAAAAGGCCTCCATTACTGTAACAACGGGTTTAAACAGGAATGCAATGGTAAAATGAGAGAAATGAATAGTTGAAGATAGCGATCGTGCCAAAGGTGATAGATAGAAGCATCCCCCAATTGCAGGGTCATCACTCATCTCTGCACAGTGTTGACTTTGATCGAGTATAATTTGTATTCCAAATTCTGCAACACACAATAACAAGAACCAGTATTAGATGGGAGCGCCCATGAATCATGATTGCCACAGCTTCATCTGATCATCTAAACAACGGCCCCTTCTTAAAATTCCTTATTTGTTGCTTATCTCACTTGGCAGATAACAAAATGGTATAAATCCTCTTTCCATAAATTCTGCACGTGTTTGGCTGCTGTAATGGTATGTAAGCGAGATTTGAGATCATCTGCCACAGCTTTGAAATGACAGCACAATCAGTAAAGCATGGCGTGCATGAGGGGAGGAGGGGGGGGGGGGGGGATGTTTTGATTAACCTCACTAGACTCGGAGAACAAAGCTTTTAATAGTCTCCAGCCTCAGGTTATAAATGTCAAAGCAAGGAAATTAACAGATATCCTTGATGCTTGGTCAATCAATATGTGACATTATGAAGCATGCTTAGACTGTAGGTCATCAACACTCGCCAACTACTTTAAACAATGCTCTTCTGTAAGATATCCTATGGGCAAGGCCCAATCGGCTCGGCTAGCTGCATATTCCATACAGTTGCACTTACAAGAAATGTTCTCTTTCAATGGACTTTGTCAAGGTCCTAACTGCGCACAAATCCATCAGAATAGTTCTAGGGAAGCCCATTCAGACCATCGGTTCATAACTAACCCTTTACAAAGAAAGGCAGCAGGGGTGCGGAAGTGGTTCCTCAGAGGACATAGTACTAATGTGCATGTACCATGTCCTCGGCTTTTGGTGGTGCATCTTCGTATCCGGTAAGATATCTTTCCCATGCTTCGCCCACCATTGACAATGCAAGTTATTATGGCACACCAGGCTGATCCACTTTTCCTTCTGTGAATACAAATCTGGTCACAATTCTCTCCCTGACACATCCAGCCATCACTTCTCAAACGTGAGTATTGGTGAAAGTCTAAGGTCAAAATACTGCAGATGCAGGAAACCTGAAATAAAATGAGAACTGCTGGAAATACGCTGCAGGTTGGGCAACATTGTGGCAGATGTGGGTTTCTGGCCTCGATTACTTTACATTGAAACACTGGAGATAAAACCAGATTTGCATTGCAGAGTAGAGGCAGATGAGGGGTTGACAGGATAAAATGTTGGTTAGACCACACCATGCTGTGTTTGGTTCTGGTGATCACGCTATTAGGAAGATTTAATTTAAGTTAGAGAGGGTGCAGAAAATTCCACAGGAATGCTGCCTGGACTGGGGAAGTGGGCTTGAGTTATGAGGAGAGATTGGATAGGTTGGGAATGTGTTCACTGGTGGGAAGGAAATCAAGGGGTGACCTTGTAGAGGTTTATAAAATCATGAGAGGTGTAGATAGGGTAGATAGTCACAGTCTTTTTCCTTCGGTGAGGGAATCCCAAACAAATGTTTGGTTACCTAAGAATTTAATTTGAGAAGGGACAGATTTAAAGGAGATTGGAAATGCAGGTTTTTCCCACAGAGGGTGGTAGGTTTGTGGAATAAGCTGTCAGAGTAGGTAGTAGAGGCAGGTACAATTACACTGCTTAAAAAAACATTTGGATAGCTACGTAGATTCAACTCCCCCTCCCATTCCCAGTCTGACCTTTCTGTCATGGGCCTCCTCCAGTGCCATAGTGAGGCCCACCGGAAATTAGAGGAACAGCACCTCATATTTCGCCTGGGCAGCTTGCAGCCCAGTGGTATGAACATCGACTTCTCCAACTTTAGATAGTTCCTCTGTCCCTCTCTTCCCCTCCTCCTTCCCAGATCTCCCTCTATCTTCCTGTCTCCACCTATATCCTTCCTTTGTCCCGCCCCCCTGACATCAGTCTGAAGAAGGGTCTTGACCCGAAACGTCACCCATTCCTTCTCTCCTGAGATGCTGCCTGACCTGCTGAGTTACTCCAGCATTTTGTGAATAAATACCTTGGATGGGTTTAGAGGAACATGGGCCAAATGAGACTAGCTTACACAGGCATTGTGGTCACCAAGAGCCAGGTGGGTCAAAGGGTCTCTTTGCATGCTGTATCACTATGAATGTGAGATCCTGGCAGGAAAGGAAGATTTTCTGAAATGCAGACTGGGCAGAGGTATTCTGTGACATGGTCACTCAGTCTGCATTTGGTTTCGCCAGTGGAGGGGAGAACAACTTCATGAGCATTGAATGCAATACACGATATTGGAATAAATGCAAGTGACACTGGTTCACCTGGACCATATAGGTCTCTGGATGGTGAGAAGGGAAGAGTTGGAAGGTTTGGTGTTGCATGGCAAGGAACCATGAGGAGTGGATGGAGATGAGCCAACCAGAGCATCCCAGCGGAATGAGACCATTTGCAATACTGCAAGGAGGAAGGAATAGAAGATATGTCAAGTGAACACGAGGAAAGCTGGAGGCCCAGATGGTATATCTGGGCGAGTACTAAAGTCTTGTGCTACTCAGCTTGCTCCAGTGCTCACCACAATTGTCAACCTCTCCTTGGCAAAGTCCGTGGTCCCTGCATACTTCAAAAGATCCATCATTGTGCCGGTGCCAAAGAATGCCTCTCCAGCGTGTTTAAATGACTACCGACCGGTGGCCCTCACCTCGGTTGTCATGAAATGCTTCGAGAGGCGAATCAAGAAGCACATCTGCGCTCTCCTTTCTCGCAACATGGACCCACTACAGTTCGCATACCGTCTGAACAGGTCCACGGATGATGCGGTCTCCCAGGTTCTGCACACCACTCTCTCTCATCTGGACAGCCAGGGGGGCTATGTGAGGATGCTGTTCATTGACTTTAGTTCAGCATTCAACCAGCAGACTGGTTGAGAAGCTGCTGGAGCTGGGGCTTAGCACACCTCTGTGTGCCTGGGTCCTGGACTTTCTCACCGCCAGGCCCCAAGTGGTCAGGATGGGGGAACACACATCTAGCCCCCTCACCCTGAACATAGGATCCCCCCAGGGTTGCGTCCTTAGCCCCCTACTGTACTCCCTGTACACACATGACTGTGGGGCCAGATTCAGCTCAAACTCCATCATCAAGTTTGCTGATGACACTGTGGTGGTGGGCCGGATCTCCAACAACGATGAGAAGGCCTACCGGGAGGAGGTGGCTGATTTGGCATTCTGGTGTCAGGACAATAGCCTCCTCTTGAATGTCACTAAAACTAAGGAGCTGATTGTGGACTTTAGAAGGGCTAAACATCCAAGGACGTACACGCCACTGGAGATAAATGGGTCTACTGTGGATAGGGTGAGCAGTTTTAAATACTTGGGAGTCCAGGATCTGACATGGGCAACGCACATTACCGCACTGGTGGGTAAGGCTAAGCAGCGCCTTTACCACCTTAGACAGCTGAGGAAATTCAGAGTGTCTCTGAGGATCCTTCATTGCTTCTACTCTGGGGCTGTAGAGAGCATCCTGTCCAGCAACATTACAGTCTGGTTTGGGAACAGCTCTTCCCAGGACAGGATGGCCCTGCAGAGAGTAGTGCGTTCGGCAGAATGCACCATGGGAACTACACTCGTCCCCCTGCAGGACCTATACATCAGGAGGTGCAGATCCAGAGCAAGCAAGATTATGAGGGACCCCTGCCACCCCAGTAACGGACTGTTCCAGTTGCTACGATCAGGCAAACGCCTCCGCTGTCACACTGTGAAAACGGAGAGGATGAGACGGAGTTTCTTCCCACAGGCCATCAGGACTGTCAACTTTTATAACTCCAGGGACTAAATTTTGTCTACACTATAGTAACTTTATTAACTTTATTTATATGCTGTAACTGTAATTATTTTTTGTGCACAATCCGCAGGCATTGCCACTTTCATTTCACTGCACATCGTGTATGTGTATGTGACAAATAAACTTGACTTGACTTAACTTGACTTGACTTGATGGCAGCACATTGGAGGTGTCTGAATATGGAGGTGGATAGGATGGAAGTTGAGGCTGCTCTGGGTGCGCGTAGAGGGTGATGAGAGCAGACCTGCCGGTGAAGGAAATGATATGTCTAAAACCCCTGTCAACAATGGTGGAGGGGAGACTAGGGTTAAGGAGATGGAAGGCACTGTTTTGGAAAGCATCACCACCAGACAAACTGAGAGAATGGAATGGAGGAAATGTAGTCAAGATATCCTTGGCAGTCCATGGAGTGGATATTGATTGTTGCTATTCAACTAGTTGATGATTGAATTCCAATTCTTTGCTTTTAGCAACATTTGCTTACTGAAGGCTTTCCCATCAGTCACCCAATCGCATAACCTTGGACATCATTTTATCTTTGCAGGTTGACCCCAATAGCATTGCTGCCAAAGACGGGCGCATCAGGGAAGGAGATCGGATCGTGCAGGTAAACATGGACGGAAATGTTTGACAGACCAAGGTTGCAGGGCTCCTCTTATTGCAACACCAACTAGACAGGCCTTAGATGTGCAACGAGTTGATAGAGGATTTAATTCTAGTCGAGTTTGGTACCAGTTCCATGCAATAAATGCAGCCCCCACAGAGGGTGCCGTACCACGGCTGGGCCAGGCACACATTGTTGCCATAGCAACATTCAGGCTCAACCCTGCTGGAGAGCATTCCGGTTTGGCAGAAGCAAGGGCACAAGAAAATGGACTATTCAAAACAAATATACATTATCAAATAGGAAGCTGCTTTGTTGTAGAGCAGATCACTGGCCTCCCATCCGATGTTTGCATGCCAACGTTAAATTGCTTGCCAAAGCAAGTTTCACATAAGGAAACCTTTTTTATAATGTCTGCAGAACTGTCAGGCAGTTCTTTCAGATTTGTTTATGATCCTGTTTTTAATCTCCACCATGGGTGTCACAGCGCAACCTAACCAGATGTTGCAAGTAGGTGTGGGGGGGAGGGGGGGTTAATAATGGTGTCCCACCAGGACCAGAATTGGGAGTGCCTCTCTCCTTGATGTATATTCATGACCTAGACTTGGGAATAAGAGGTATAATTTCAAAATTTGCAGACGGTGTAAAGTTTAGACCTGTGGAAAACAGTGGCAGACTTTGCCTGAAATGTGCCAGTATGTCGCAGGTGAATCTAATTTAGAGAAGAGTGAAGTCATTCACTTTGGAAGGAAGAGTAAAGGAGAATCATTTTGATCTAAATGGTGCAATTGTAAGGTGAATACTGCAATTTGAAAATGGATCTCCATATATATATAAGGTAGACACAAAATGTTGCAGTAACTCAGTGAGTTACTGGAGTAACTCAGTCAGGCAGCATCTCGGGAGAGAAGGAATGGGTGACGTTTCAGGTCGAGACCCTTCAGACATTCTACACATTCTCTCCATATATATATGTGTGTGTGTGTGTGTGTGTGTGTGTGTGTATATATATATATATTTCTACACATTCTCTCTATATATATAAATATATATATACACACACAATTCTGTGGATCTGTGAAAGACAAGCTGGGAAACCTGTTAAGAATGCATTTGAGTCCTTGAAGTTATTTGGGCAAAACAGCTTGTGACTCAGTTTCATTCCTGATCTCCTGTGATGTCTGCTGGAGTTTGCACATTCTTCTTGTTTTTGTGGGTTTCCCCTGGATACTCTCATTTCCCAAGGAAACTCCAGGAAAATGTGGATTAAATGGCTCCTGATGGAAGGAGAACCAGTGAGGTGTTAATTAGCATATATGGGGTGAACAGTACGATTGATGGGATTGTTCTGAGAGTTGGCCTGGACCCGAGAGACCCAATGGCCTCTTCCCATGTCATTAATGTAGGTAAAAGAGGTCTAAGAGCACAAAAGCAAGGTGCTTAGAAATAGGTTCCCAACTTAAAACGTGTCCTTCAGAGATGCTGCTGCCTGACCCGCTGAATTACTCTAGCACTTTGTGTTTTACTCAAGAATTCAGACTCTGCAGTGTCTCCATTTTATAAAATTCTGGTTAAGGAGCTCGTCTGGTTAAGGATTTAGTCCCATTCCGGACACCACATATGGAAGGATATCCAAACAATATCCCCCTCATTAAAGGAGCGCTGGGGAGATTTCCTGGAACGGTAGCAGGAATGAGGGACTTCCATTTTGAACTGAACACAAAGAAACCAGGGTTATTCTCTAAGTCAAAACAAGATTTAATAGCGGCATCCTAAATTATGTTAGATTTGCATTTGGTAGATAAGGAGAGTTGTTTTATCGACTGACAGGAGATGGTAGAATTTTAAAATCACTAGAATAGAAAAAAAACCCAGAAGGGAGATGAGATTTTTCCACCGTGAGTTGTTTTGATCTTAAATTCACAGTCAGAAAGGAGTTTCGTTAGGAACTTGCAAAATATTAATTAGTTATATCCTTGCAAATGCAAACAAACCATTTATTAATACTTCAGTGCATGCAGCCAACAGTAATTTAACACCAAAAACTGCAAATGCTGGAAATCTGAAATGAGGAAAGAAGATTATAGAAATACTCAGCAGGCCAGCTGGCATCTGTGGAGATATAAATAAAGTTAATGTTTCAAGTCAATGAGCATTCATCAGAACTGAAACATTGGCTGGTTTTCTCTCCATAGATCCTGCCTGACTTACTGTCTATTTCCAACGTTGTCCTTTGATGACAAGTTGAGTTATTCGTTTCAGTGCTATTTTTCCATTAAGTGAGGGACTGTCCAACTGGGATCAAAGGGCTTACCTACTAGTATGGTGGATGCTAGTATCTGCAGAGCCAGAATGAAGGAACACAAACTGAGAACATGTATTAGGACATTCAAGGTTGAGATGCTGAACATTCTTCCGCTAATCTGAAAACAGCATGGGCATGGTGGACCAAAGGGCCTTTCTCTGTACTTTATGACCTAATCTTTTCTGCATAATCTTTTATAGCTTCTCAAGAATGTGGTTTGAATAGAGGTCCAGCTGATTCATTTTAATTGGCATTAGTGGCATTTCTACCAGCAACACTGATTTAGGGAGAGCTGCTGGGAGAAATGACATTGCTGCATTGGAAGGTGCTTTGGAGTGTGGTATCAAAAGAGCCAAGAAAGAAAATTTGTTGTTGTTCATTTACTAACTCATTGTTAAGAATGGGGAATCTGCAGAGGCGCACAAGCTTTTTAAAAATAATAAATTTTCTTTATTATTCCCTTGTTGCAACTTTGCGTGCGGGACTTAAACTGGCAGGAAGAGTGAAACAAAGTGAAAGCATAAATCTCTTTACAGCAGGGTAATAGCGGCCTTGTTTCCTGCTGAGTAAATGTAAAAGGCATAAGTTAACAGTCTGTCTGAGAAACGTCATTAGAAAGCCGAATGGAAGCCTTGTAACATATACCCAGATATGCAAAGATTTCAGCACCTTCTTTTGACAATAAGCTCTGTTTATGTGTTTATTCAAAGCACATATACCTGCATGCAAAAAGCTACGACAAAATGTAGTGCACCTTCTTCAAAGTGGTGTTAAAAAGTCCGTGCAGCAGACTTTGAAGAAGGTGAGTTCACCGACAGACCCTTCGGCCCACTGAGTCCATGCCAACCGTCGATCAGCATTCACACTAGTTCTGTGCTATCTCACTTCCTCATCCACTCTCTACACATTGGGGGGGAATTTACAGAAACCAAATAACCTACAAACCTGACTGTCTTTGGGATGTGGGAGGAACCCACGCAGTCACAGGGAGAATGTGCAAACTCCATACAAGGAGTACACAAGGTTAGGATTGTACCCGGGTCTCCGGCGCTGTGAGGCAGCAGCTCTACCAGCTGCGCCACTGTGTCTTAGGTTGCCTCCTTATGATTGGGGGAACCCGAAATCTGACTTTCTGAAATGCTGGAGATTTAAATCAGGGAATGTATGACTAATCGTATCTTATTAATGTATGTTGTGACCGGTTCAAGAATGGAATAATGTGCAGTCTTTATAGTATAGTATAGTATAGTATAGAACTTTATTGTCATTTGGTACAAGTACCGAACGAAATTACAGCAGTCACAAAACACAACAAAAAAAAGAAAAAAAGTACACAGGATACACGACCCCAAGACAAACATCCATCACAGTGAGTCCAAACACCCCCTCACTGTGATGGAAGGCAACAAAACTTCCACTCTCTTCCCCCCACGCCCACGGACAGGCAGCTCGACCCCTAACGAGGCGACCGACACGCACAGCCCCGGCAAGGGGATGGAAGGCCCTTTGTGGAGATTTGTGTAGATTTGTGGAGTGTGGAACAAGCTATTGAATCTGGAAGGCATTTGAAAAATACCTGAATGCAACATTAATGGCACTGATAAGGATTCCATGAATTTTCTTTTTGGGTGAATGAAGGGAAGAGACCACAGAATGACAGTCAGTTCCACTGGCAGCATTAAAAAAACAATAGACTATCAGGCTACGGTGCATGCTACATTTTGTTGCCTCGGGCACTCCAGAGAGGCAGTTTGATAAATCGTGATGCCATCTTCCTTGTTCAAGAACGCCTTCAGGGCGTTCCTCATTTTCTAAGTATTTATTTGCAGCTTACTTGCAGAAAGTGAAGCAATGTACAAATAACTCCCATTGTCCATATCACACTGATCTCTTGGCAGAAACTTTTAGTTCACGAGCAACTTCTCAATTGATTCAGAGTATTTTAGTGAAAGCAGTGTGCCTGTATGCAATGGAGGTCCATCTCACCTTGCATTGCTTCTAATTGGATCTCCCACCAGTGCAGAGGTTGACTGATTCCAGCTCCAGCACTATTATCTCTGACTGACACTTCCATTACTCTGAAGAGAAAAAAGATGGACGTCATCTGTCATCTGCCAAGTAATTGTGTTCCTGGATATATGTTGCTGAGCCACATGTTGGACATTTATGAACATTACAGCTTCCTGTTATGTCCAGCTTCCTTTCCCGACCGATAACAACTTCTGCAGTAAGCACATAATTGAGTGACAGCACTTACTGCTGTGATCCTCAAGAGGAGTCTTTTGTGTGGAGAAACCATGCCAATTCGTTATACAAATGAGCTGTAATTTGCTTTTTACAATGTTCAGGGTTGATGTGGTGAAAATAAAAATGATTTTTTTTAAATCTCTTCGTCCACGTAGATAAATGGCAAGGATGTCCAAGACCGGGAAGAAGCAGTGGCATTACTCTCCAGCGAGGAAAGCAGAAATATTCTCCTGCTGGTTGCTCGACCCGAGATTCAGGTAACCACTGATTAACCCATCTTTTGCATGTTGAAAATTGTATTATCAAATACTTTGTAATTGAAGTTCAGATAAATGCACCATATTTGAACGTAACAAGATCCTGGGACAATTAATGCAATAAATGCATGGATAGGACAGGTTTGGAGGGATATGGGCCAAATGTAGACAGTTGGGACTAGCATAGCTAGGACATGTTGGCCGGTGTGGGCAAGTTGGGCCGAAGGGCCTGTTTCCACACTGTATCACTCTAATAAATGGCCCAGGTCATCTTCCAGCAGTATTTGTTGGAGCATGGATATTGCCCAGAAGAAATCTCCAATTCCTCTTCCGGTGGATCTTTTAATATTGCAACCTTTCCCCAGTGCTGCACTGCAGTATCAGGCTGGTTTATGTAACATTTTGTAGTGAGGCTTGAATCAGCAAAGGGAAGGATGCTTTGGAGTGGAGCATTTCTCTGTGATCTTCAAGATGGTGGCGAGCTGTGCCAATGGAGTTTCTGTCAGCAGACAATTGTTATTAAAACACCAGAAGTACCTTGAATCTGCTTTCATTCCTCGAGGATTTTTGGTTGCACTTTACTTCTCTGTCATCTTGATCCCACGATGTTCCTTTCTTTCGCATTCCTTCCTCCTCTACATTCTCCACCCTATTAATCTCCCCCACTTTCCCGGGCTTCCCTCCGCATAATCTCCTGTAAATAATTCTCTGAAGATCCTAAGACTTTGTTTGCTCATGACATTAACTATCTCTTAGTACACATTTACTTGCCAGACACTGTGATACTCATTATTCACTAGAGTTTCCTACCTTTCACTATGAATTCCAAATTCAGCAATGGAAGAAACAATATCTCGGATTGAAAATGGGTTGCTTTGCAATGCGTTCTTCTTTCTTTGGATTCATAGAAAATAGGTGCAGGAGTAGGCCATTCGGCCCTTCGAGCCTGCACCGCCATTCAATATGATCATGGCTGATCATCCAGCTCAGTAACCTGTACCTGCCTTCTCTCCATACCCCCTGATCCCTTTAGCAAAAAGGGTCACATCTAACTTCCTCTTAAATATAGCCAATGAACTGGCCTCAACTACCTTCTGAATTCCACAGACTCACCACTCTCTGTGTGAAGAAATGTTTTCTCATCTCGGTCCTAAAAGACTTCCCCCTTATCCTTAAGCTGTGACCCCTGGTTCTGGACTCCCCCAACATCGGGAACAATCTTCCCGCATCTAGCCTCTCCAACCCGTTAAGAATTTTATATGTTTCTATAAGATCCCCCCTCAGTCTTCTAAATTCCAGCGAGTACAAGCCTAGTCTATCCAGTCTTTCTTCATATGAAAGTCCCGCCATCCCAGGGATCAATCTAGTGAACCTTCTCTGTACTCCCTCTAAGGCAAGAACGTCGTTCCTCAGATTAGGAGACCAAAACTGCACACAATACTCCAGGTGCGGTCTCACCAAGGCCCTGTACAACTGCAGTAGAACCTCCCTGCTCCTAAATTCAAATCCTCTTGCTATGAATGCCAACATACCATTCGCTTTCTTCACTGCCTGCTGCACCTGCACGCTTGCTTTCAATGACTGGTGCAACATGACACCCAGGTCACGTTACATCTCCCCTTCTCCTAATCGTTCACCATTCAGGTAATACTCTGCTTTCCTGTTCTTGCCGCCAAAGTGGATAACCTCACATTTATCCACATTATATTGCATCTGCCATGCATTTGCCCACTCGCCTAATCTATCCAAGTCAGTAATTGTGAAATCCCAACCCTTTGGTCAGTAGATCACCCGGATGAGGAAGCAGGGACTGGTTCTGATAAAGGCATGTTGATAGATATTCAAAGACTTTTGAACGTTCTTTAGGCATATTTCCACCTAATCCCGTAAATATTTGTTGCATGGGGGAATGCCAACTAATCATGCAGTTGTTTGGGAGAACAAACTATATCCACACTTTCCTCAAAGCTGTGTGATTCAAATACTTATCTATTTTCTTTCTTAAATGAATCAACATTGACATCCACATAGCAACTAATAGCATGCTCTGACACAAACAACATGGATATATATCTGAACCCTTCTGTGACATTTTAAAATTGATGAGCCCTTGTCGCTGATACTCCAACCAAAATAAATATGCTTTTCCTACTCATTCTATCCCAAGTTGGAGTAAAATTTCCATTACATCTGCTCCCGTAGAAATAGTCTCAATAATTTGAACCATTCCTCATACCTCAGTTCCCTATTCCTGGCATCATGATTTTTCCTAATAGCATCTTATCATGGGTTGTTCAAACCTAAATAGAGTTTTCGCACTGCATTACACAAATTTATCATTGCATCTGCTCTGTCATTTTATTAAATCCAAAATTCTATTTACTTTGCCATTATTCCCCAGTACTCGTAGTAGGAGATATATGTATTCAAATTTCAAGATGTCTTCTACTCATTCCTCAGGGCCATTTTCAGTGGGACACACCATAAGACAGGAGAATTAGGCCACTCGGATTTTCGAGTCTGCACCGCCATTCAATCATGTGTGATCTATTTTCCCTCTTAGCCCCATTCTCCTGCCCTTTCCCCATGACCTTTGATGCCCTTACTAACCAAGAGCCTATCAATCTCTGATTTAAAAATAACCAATGACCTGGACTCCACTGCCATCTGTGGCAATGAATTGCACAGATTTACCACACTCTGGCTAAAGAAATTCCTAATTTCCTTTCTAAAAGTATGTCCTTTTATTCTGAACATGTGCCCTCAGGTCTCCCAATACTTGAAAAATTCTCTCCTCTTCCAATCTATCTTGGCCTTTCATTATTGTTTCTTTATTCACTCCAAAACATATCACTGCAATAAATCTGTCCAGTCTAGCAAATTGTGGTGGTTTAGAGATGACCTCCCTATTTCTCACACCTATCCTTATTCACTATCTGGAAACATTGAAACAGTGTCCCCTATTCTTCATTCCAATGGAGAAAGGAGCTCATTCCCTTGAGCCTGCTCTGCCAATCATTGAGGTCATGATTGATCTGTGACCTGGTTTCCAAAAGCCAAAGGCGCAAATCCCTTAACACCTCTTTGGTTAATCAAAGATCTATCAATCAGAGATTTGAAGCAAGTAATTGAGCCAGTAACTTCCATTGGCAATGGGCAGTCACAAACTTGGACTAGGCTTTGTGCGTGATAATGTTTCACAACTGCCCCCTGAGAAACTTGACATTTATTTATGGGGTGCATCCTTTGGTCGTGGATTTCAAAACTACAAATAGTTGTAGCCTATCAAATTTCCTCTTAAATCCTCTGAATTCCAGGAAATTGAATTAATTGTATAATTACTGCTAATTTAACTCCAGAATCCCCAAGCGTATTATCCTGCACTCACTCCAAGCCTAGTTTATCTTTTGGACTTTTTAAATAGCAGATCTGAATGGTGTAGTCAGAGTAGGCCTTGGTACTTCTGTAAAGCGACCCTAACCCCTAACCACATACAGGTATTCGTGTTCCATTATCATTTTTTTTGTACCTACTCCAGACATGTAATTATGTTGTTGGACCCTTGCATTTCTCTGGACCGCCAGTTTTTGTAAAAGATTCAATGATTCAGTTCAATGATACTTTATTGTCACATGTACCAAGGTGCACTGAAAATCTTTGTTTTTGCATATAAGCCAGTAGACAGATCTACCACATACAGCAGACCTCACCTGGCGGAGGACAAAGAGCCACCACGTATCAGGCACCGACAAAGTTACAAAGAGTTAATCAAACAGTTCACATTTCCTCTCAGCAACAAAGCAAGCCTGCCGCAGCACTTGCCCCCCCAAACCCACCCTCCGGGCCGACCTTCATTCTCAGCAGCTCCCGACTTTGTCCCACTTTGATCTCGGCGGCACACTGCCAGGTCCCCCTCCTTTCTCGGCAATCCCCCGCCGGGTTCCATCGGCGGCCCTTCTCGCTCTCGGCGGCCCGAGTCCTTCCTCGCTCTCAGCGGCCCACCGCCGGGTTGCCCTCAACAGCGCAGGTTCCTTCTCGCTCTCGACGACCCGCCCGCCCGCATCTCTGGAGCTTTCTGCCACAGCACTGCACATCTTGGGTTCCAAGACGCGTGAGCCAGGCCTGCCGTTGGGATGGGCTGCAGCTTGCTGGGATCCCTTTCTCCACCCACTGCTTGCTGCAGTGCTTTCTTTTTGAAAGGTCTGTGCTAGATCTTGGCCCTGGAGAGTTTTTCTCCATTAATTTCTCCATTACCATCAACCTACTTCCATGAAATGTTTTGTGTCCACTGCCCCCTTTCTCCCTCCCATCAATTCAGTCTTCACTTCCTTGGGCTGTCCAGAAAGGCCATTTACTTCTACAATAGTAAATAGGGACACAAAGTTATTATTTAACTTGTCTCCACTATTTCCTACTTTCAGCTTTTTGTCCACTGTTTCCTTTTCTACCCAATCCTCAGCTTTGCTCTGAACCATTCTCTTTATTTCCAAGTAGAATGCAAATGATTTTTATTAATTTTTATGTACCTGACAAGTTTTCAATCCATATTTCATTGAATTCTTACTATGTCACCTTTTGTCATTCTTTACACCCGCCTCCTTTGTTAAAATTTGATTTATTTTTGTATAATTTAACGCTTTTGGTATCCCCTCCCTTACTGGTTCTGCACAGAAGACAAGTAGGGCTTTAATCTCTGAGTATAAATGAGCATGCATCGTGTTAAATTATTTCCTTTTGTGTAGATACTCCTTCAATTTATCTATTATAATCCTGTTGAATGCCTGTTCCACTGAAGTCAGAATTAATCTAGAAACCTCAAGTTTCTCACTTTCATGTGCAACAGTGTTTTTGATATTACTCTTGCATTTTGAAAAATGTTCATACACCATTTGATTTTTAATCACATCTCAGTGCAGCTGTAAACCACTTTCAGCTGCCCTTCTTCAATGCTGACCTCCAGTGCTGTCTGTGTGGAGTTTGCACATTCTCCCAGTGACCACGCGAGTTTCTCTCAGGTTCTCTCTGGGTAGACTCGATGGGCCAAATCACTGCCTCGTGCATCGTAGGGTAATACAAAAAAATAATGTGGAAAAATAAATCACTAAATCTAAGGTGTTTCTCAGGTGTATTAGAACAGTAAGCCATCATAAATACACCTCAAATTGTACGGTGAAGCTTCAAGTTCATAGAAATAAATACCACCAGTAATTTGGCCTGGCCACAATGAAGCTATGGCTAAGAAAGCACACCAACCCCTCTACTTCCCTAGACGATTTAGGAAGTTCGGCTTGAGTGTAATTATGTATAGTCTTTTCTTCGACTGGATAGCTTTTCACTGTACCTCAATGCACATGACAATAATAATAAACTAAACTGAATAATCGACATTGTTGTACCATGCCAAGCTCCCTCTGATGGACACAGAAGCAATTACATAATGTGGTCCAAAGTATGACAGATCCACCAGAATTTCCAGATAGTAATAGTCAACATCATGCAGGTATAGCTAGACAATGATTTGTATTCAGCTTTAGATTTCCTGATTGTCAGTGGGAAGGCCCATTAGCTTATAATTGTTTTGTTAAATCCCATCTTTTTCCTCTTTTAACAGTTGGATGAGGGTTGGCTGAACGATGATCGAAATGATTATCTCGATGAGCTACACATGGACATGTTAGAAGAGCAACACAATCAAGCAATGCAGTTCACAGCCACAGGTCTTGAGCAGGTAAGATATGGTGCTTGCGGGAGCGTTCTCCGTGCAGTGTGACTGCCTCATTTGATATGTCTTTTAGGAAATCATTAATTGGTTGTAAAGGATTGGGATGGTGCAATGTCATTTGCATCATGGTTTCGTTTTAAGTGCCAACATTGAGTCATTTCTAGTGAAACAAGTCCAACCTAGCCCTCGGTGCCACTCATTTTAACAATAGTGTTGCCCTTCAGATCAATGTGCATCGGCCTGTACAATTAACTCAAGATTTGAATGCCAAATTGTCAATATGCTCAATTCACAGCTGTAGTTTTGTTGCGAAGGACTATTATTTATCCGTTTCGGTAAAATGTATACGGAGATTAAATAGTTCTAATCTCAGCAGCCCAGTGACTGAATCAAGCAGTACAGCTCAGTTATGGGATAGATCTCTCACTCTGTACAAATTATGTGTTGACCATAACTCAGAAGAACAAACCCTGCTGTATCAGTACAGGTTCCATCTCCTTTCACACCCACTTACTTAGCCCCTGAATGAGACTATCAATAGTGCCGGAGGCAGATTGCAACCGAGTTTGAATTATGACCCAAGTTCTCCATACTACACATAAAACGCAGATGGACTTGCTTGCTTGACAGCTTCTTGGCATATTCTATTTTTAAATTCTTACCACTTTTGCATAATATTTCAAGCCTAAAGTGGCGTTGCCTTTCACGAAAGGCAGACATTTTAGAGTCTAACCGATAGATGTTCTTCTCAGGCAAGAAATTTACCATTTGCTGTTAAGATCCCCTTATCTGGTAACTAACAGAAATTGATTGTCTATCCTTGAGATCCTGTTCTTAAAGTCGCAGCGTCATAAAGTCACACTGCACAGAAATAGGTCCTTCGGTCCAACTCGTCCGTGACGAACAAGATGCCCATCTCAGCTGATCCCATTTACCAGCATTTGGCCCACATGCCTCTAAACCTTTCTGATTCATGTACCTGCTCCGAATGTCTTTTAAATGTTTGTTATTGTACCTGCCTCAACCACTTCATCTGCCAGCTCAATCCAGAGAGGCAACACCCTCAGTGTGAAAAAGTTCCCTCTCGGGTTCCTATTAAATCCTTCCCTCTCACCTCCCCAACGGCTTGTACAACTGCAACATGCTGTCCAAACTTCTATGCTCAATGCCCTGACTGGTGAATCTAGTGTGCATCTAACACCACTTTCAGGGTGCTATGTGGTTGTACTCCTTGATCACTTTTATACAACATTCCCCGGGTGCTCTACCGTTCACTGTGAAAGTGCAAGTTGGGTTTGACTTCCCAAAAATCAAGGTTCTTCTGATCAGTGCTTCAATGGTGCCAATTCTGGTCTCCAAAGCCTCTTCCTCAACGTGATGTTAAATTGCTCCCCATTTGGAAATGACTTCAAAAGAAAACTTGATCATTATTAATAAGGCTGTCAATTGATTATCATTAATGCAACCAAATTAAATTTAGCAACCAAAATGAATTCTGATTTGGAGGATAGCATACAAGGAACCACTGTCTCTGCCCTCTGATATTCATGAGTGGACAACTGGTGCATCTGTGCACTGGTACACAGAAGACAGAGATGAGCTTGTGGTGAGTTCCGTCTATCATTTACACTGGGTTGCTGGATGCTCCCAGTCAGTGGATTCAAGCTGCTCGATGCAATCCAAAATGTCCCTACTCTATTTCAACAGTCACAGCCTAGTCTCCCTTGAATGGGTGGGAGCTTTAACCTTTAAGGATGTTTTGAGAAACATCCTTGAATCTTGCCCTCTGTCCAATTGGTCGTCTCTTCGTTTTGCAGGAATCAGAATGGAGTGCATGCAAATGATGCGTCCTGCACATTGGAACCAACTTGGTGTAACTGGATCTTCCTTGCTGGGAGATGATGCTGATATTGTTTCAGTTATCCCGCCAATGAACCTAGCAGGGGCAGCATTTGTGGTAGATTGAGAGGTGTGGTGTAGTTAGTCCGTATCTCCAAGGTATATGGGAGGGCAGAGATCTATGGTGCCCAATAGATTGTAACCGCTGCGCTGGTTGATCTTCAAACATTCATGTCTTTGGATGTCAAAGAAAAATTTGAAAGTTATTGTTGACAGTTGCTTTCATTGCAAGCGGCTTTTAAGATATTGTCCTGGCATGGTCCGTTGTTGTCAGAGGGCAGGGAAGCACCTTTGGTAGAGCACCTTTCTCACTCACAGGTTGAATGAAAGGTCTATCGTTTCACATACTTCAGTGAACGAGTCAATGGTGACTGAGAGCCGAGTTTCCAAGCATGTGCACGATGGCCTATTGAGCTTGTGGTAACTAAATCTAAAACGGAGACTAATTTCTGCCTGCAGCCAAACTTGTGAACATGGTTGTGTTCCCCATTAGACATAGGAGTAGAAATAGGCCATTCAGCCCATTGATACTGCTCCACCATTCAATCATGGCTAATCTATTTTTCCCATTCATCTGCCTTTTCCCCGTAACCTTTGACACCCTTACTAATCCCTCTCAACTGTTTAGTCAAATAATTTGATAAAGTCAAGAAAGGGGCATGCATGGTGTTAGAGCCTTTTAAACCCCTTTTCTTCTCTTTGGCCTCCCATTCCCATGTTAACTTTTCACAACCATTCCGTTGTCAACTGCCTTCAGATCGTTTTCCATCTTTGAGTTGAGTTTAGTTTATTGTCACATGTACTGAGGTACAGTGAAAAGCTTTTGTTGCGTGTTAACCAGACAGCGGAGAGACGTGAGTAATCATGCTGTTCAACTATCATCAAGTAGTCGTCTACCTAGTGACTGAATGTAACTTTTTTTTATATGCAAGCAGAAAAAGCACGAGGAAGATGGTGGAACAACGGACACTGCAACCACCTCCTCCAATAACCACGAGAAGGACAGTGGGCTTGGGCGTACAGACGACAGCGTGAGGAACGATGAGAGCTCGGAGCAGGAGATCCTGGGAGAGGAGCAGAACAGCACCTTGCTTGAGAGCCAGCGCGAGCTGGGCTACAGTCAGGACACCTTGGGCAGCAGCGAGCTCCAATGCAACGAGAGCTTTGTGTCGGGCGAATACAACGATTCCGACTTTGTTGGCACCCAGGACGAAGACTGCGAGAGGTTCAAGGAGCTCCTGGAGCTGAAGTGCAAGACGAACAACCGCAGCCAGTTTGACCTTTACTATTCCACCAGCACCATAGAATGCGGCAAGAAGCAGCAAGAGGTGATGGATCGGGAGCTGGAGATACTCAATGAGGAGCTGAGGAACATTGAGCTGGAGTGCCAGAACATCATGCAGGCTCACCAGCTGCAGAAGGTGAGGGAGGAGTACGAGGACGTGTGGTCCATCCACGACAGCAGCTTCAGGAACTACAACACCAGCATCGATACACAGAGGGGGAAGCTGGCCGACATCATGGAGCACCCCGAGAAATCGGACAAGGACAGCTCTAGCGCCTACAACACGGCCGAGAGCTGCCGCAGCACCCCGCTGACGGTGGACCGCTCCCCGGACAGCTCTCTCCAGCGGATGGTGTGCATCACCAACAAGAAGAACCTGCGGAGCGCCGTCGACCAGGCGCCGCCATCGCCCAGGGAGGCCAGCCCCGCCGTCAGCAGCTCCTCGGAGACGCCAGAGACAGCTGTGCCTGGGGAGGACACGGGGAACCTGACGGAGGGGAGCAAGTCGGGGGAGCAAGAGTACGGTGGCGGGGAACGGGTCCCTTACCTGTCGCCTTACCACAGCTCCTCTCACAGGCACGTCAACATCCCCGCGCACGCCCGCCATTACCAGAGCTACATGCACCTGATCCAGCAGAAGTCGGCAGTGGAGTACGCCAACAGCCAGCTCAGCCTGGTCAGCGCTTGCAAGGACTCGCAGAGGGCAGGGGGCGAGGCGGAGGCGGCCGGCGGCTCCAGGTTGGATTGGAAGGTGAAGGTGCGCAGCGACGGCTCGCGCTACATCACCAAGCGGCCGGCGCGCGATCGCCTGCTGCGCGAGCGCGCGCTCCGGATCCACGAGGAGCGCCGCGGCCTGACGACGGACGACGACGCGGTGAGCGAGCTGAAGACGGGTCGTTACTGGAGCCGCGAGGAGCGCAAGCAGCACGCGGCCCGCGCCCGCGAGCATCGGCGGCGGCGCGAGCTCATGCTGCGCAGCCGCCTCGAGTGCCTGCAGGAGGGCCCGCAGGGCGCCGACGGCAAGAGGGATCCGAGCATCATCGAGCTCAGCCACAGAAAGATGATGAGGAAGCGCAACAAGAAGATCTTCGACAACTGGATGACCATCCAGGAACTCATGACACACGGTGCCAAGTCACCAGACGGTACGAGGGTCTACAATTCCTTCCTCTCGGTCACTACGGTGTAAAAGGAGACACTTGTTTTTTTTTAAATATATATAAGGAGGCTATCCATTTTGAGGTAGCGTACAATTGCCTCGTTAAATGTGGCATGTCACTTTTTTCTATCCGAGGACTGCTTCTGATCTGAATCGTGGTTTTTACAAGCAGTTGCTGATTCACTTTTACAAGATTTATAAATGTGGTAACTGTTTGTAGGTCACAACTCCCCACCATCCATACAGTACACACCATCGTCATCAATCTCACTATTTGTATTAAAAAAGAGCCATGTTTCATATTATTACTATTGCTATTGTAACTTAAGAATCTGATTTTATGTCTGTTAATCATTACACAAGTTTCTTTTGTATTATGTTTATGTTATTAAAACTATATGACGCCAATCCCAATAGCTTTGCATACTTGAGCTGCTAGCTCTTTACATTACTTTCTATGCTGCAACATGGGAACATCAAATTAACATTCAAAGTTTTTTAACTTTCACACTTGTTCAGCCATGTATTGTACGATTAGTCTGTAAATTAAAAGTGTATTGTCCAAGTAAAGCGTAGGTGGTTGAGTGCTTCGTACTCTAGTGGATATGATGCTGTAGTCAGGTAAATTATGTGGTTATTGTGAAGATAAAATAAATTATTGCTTATATTTGAAGAAATGCAGATTTCACAGAGTAACTATGTTATTGTAAAATCTATTCCTGCACATATTACAAATATTTTCTTATTGCCATTGTACAGATTCAAGTTGAACCATTATTTTAAGCAAAATCAGGTTATAATCAAAAGTATTTCCATTCAGTCCTATGCAAGTGAATTTTCCAATTGTTAATCTCTATCTACAGGATTTTAAATTACCCATCAAAATCCTTCTGTACTTCTTCAACTTTAGGGAAAAAAAGTCTGAATACTTTCAGCGTACAGAAAACTTGAATCTTAAAGGACTAGCCAGCTATTCCAGTGCAGGCAATGGGACAGGTAAATGGGATCTCAATCCTTTCCCACCATTCAGAAAGATCATGGTTGAGCTGATACCTCAACACCATTTAATGAAGATAGACACAAAATGCTGGAGTAACTCAGGCAGCATCTCTGGGAAAAAAGGGGAATAGTTGAAGTTCCTCAACACCATTTTCCTGCTTTATCCCGTGGCCCTGAGCTGCAGAAATTTATTAATCCCAGGGCTGAGTGTAATCAATGTCACAGTTGTCACATCCCTTCGAGATATAACATCCAAAATATTCAACACCCTTTGCGTGAAAACATTTCTCCCCGTTTCACTCCTAAATGGACAACCTCAGCTGTGACTTGTGTGAAGCAAGTTTTGTCCGAGAAGATTCGCTACGCAGCCATAAGAACCAACATCGTGATTTGTCCCACAGCACTGATAGTGGTGAACTCGGAGTTGTACAACTGCAGATGCATCACGAAAGCCAAAGCAATTCTTCAATGCCTAGCGACCTTCAATCAAGATCAGTCACATCCTTGAGCAAAGCAGAGGTGAATATTATAGTTAGCTGCAGAAATCGGAATGTGATCCCTGGTTCTAGAGTACTCAGACGAGGATGGAGATGCATTCTTCCTTGTCCAGCCCTCTGACACAGAAATGTTCAACATTTTTAAACTCTTGGGAACAAGAAAGCCAAGTTATTCAATCTTTCCGCACATGACAGATCTGCCATTCCAAGAACAAGTGTGGTGGATCTTTGCCACTCTCCCTTCATAGCAAATATATCCAATTTAGATAAGGATTCCAAAACTGTGTAAAGTAATGTACAGAACATAGATCGATGTCCATGCCAAACATGATCCCAATTGACTTGTTTGACTTGGCACATACCTCTCCATTCCCTGCATATCCATATGCCTATCTAAAAGCCTCGTCACTGCCACTTTCTTATCTGCCTCCAACCCCAAGACGGCAGCATTTTCCACAGGTGATCTCACCAGGGTCCTATATAATTATAGTCAGACATCTTTGATCTTTTACTCACAGTTTCTCGCATTAAAGACCAGCACACCATTAGTCTTCCTCCCTGCTGCATCTGAATCTTTTTTAACATTTTCAAACCTCGCCATTTCCAAATTACTTAGCATTTCCGTTTCAAGTGCAATTTATTTTCTCTGCGGAAAGGGTACTTAGCATTGCTAGATTTGCAACCGAAAGGATGCCAATGTCAAAATAAGAGCTTCAATGTCAGTGAACTGCACAGATTTGTAACAATATTATGCATGCATATTTAGCATTAGTGGAACTTCGTACCTGTTTACGACGATGCAAATATTGGTGTCCTTACTGAAGCATAAGTGGAGAAAGATGGCGAGAGAGGCAGCTAGAATTAAAATTTGGAGCGACAGACAGCAACTACATCTGTTTCACAATAACTATGACATATCTCGGTTCAATGTATATCTAGCAGATTGAACATAAAGCTACATTGATATCGAGGGTTTATCATTTGGATAGATAATCAAAGGATACTGGAGTGAACAAGGTGCTGAGTAATTGGGGCACAATAAAGAGTTTTTAGGAGTTCATAACAGATGACTGAATTAGTACAGGGGAGAGAATTTCAAGCAGGTAATGCTGATGAGGCGAAGAGGATAGAATCAGCGGAAGTATAATCTGTGAATAGTGGGGCGAGGGGTTAAATAGGTTAATACTGATGGAAGGGTCAAAGAAACAGATGTACGAATGGCAAATAGGCAGGTCAGCAAAGACTTGCTACAGGAAGAGAACACAGCTAACAGATTTTTGTACGAGGTGAAATCTACAACACATGGAAGACATAAGACCCTGTGAATAAACACAAAGAGTTTGAAGAATTCAGCAGGTCAGGCTCCAACATCTGTGGAGGGAATGGACAGACAACTTTTTGGATCGGGTTCCTTCTTCAGACCCGACCAGAAACATCGTCTGTCCATTTCCTCCACAGATGTTGCCTGACCCATTGCATCCCTCCAGCACTTTGTGCTTCGCTCAAGATTCCAACTGTTGTGTCTCCGGCCCCTATGAACAGGTAAGTTTGGAAGCTCACTGGTTGAAGTCTTTGAACCCCTTGCTACCTCTCCACATCAACACCCCCACTGCCCTCCAACTCCCCATCAGTGGTTATGTTGTATATAATTTCACTACTGTACTGTGGTGAAAGATAAGGAAGAAAATAAATATCCTAAGTGCAACATGTAAATGTTAAAAACGGCCAAAATCTTTTTTTGAAATTAATTATACTCTTATGACAGAAAATGGAGCACTTGAAATGAAAGGTACAATTAAAAATAGACCAGGTGTACAAAGCAGCAGGCTTTGGAAATATCGGTACTTAACTTTTAAGGCCTTTCAGCCTGTTTCCATGGAAACCTCAACAAATGTTTCAAAGGGTGCTGGGTTTTCTCAACAGTGTTCTGTACGTTACGGAGCAAGACAAAGATAGGGCAATGGCAACCTGGTTCTGAAAGTCAATGTCAGTGAAACTTTGAGTTATGGAACAGAATGTCACATTACATTACACCAGTAACCTTAATTTTAATTTCTAAGCTTGCAAAGCATCCTACATAATTTCATGCATTGCTCTGGAAAGTTAAGTGAACCAATTTTAACTCAGCGGGACAGACAGCATCTCTGGAGAGAGGGAAAAGAAGAAGGGTCTCGACCCAAAACATCACCCATTCCCTTTCTCCAGAGATGCTGCCTGTCCCGCTGCGTTACTCCAGCTTTTTGTGTCTATCATCGGTTTAAACCAGCATCTGCAGTTCCTTCCTACATGAAGCAATGTTAAAATTTACCATCTGTCTAGGAATGTATTTGGCTTTGTAACTTGGCAAAACATATCTAAAAATAAATATTTGAGACAACGGTTCCCATTGCAATGAAACATGTTGTGCTCCTCAACCCAAAAGCTCTGTAACACTGACTTTCAGAATTGTGTTAACTTAGTCGTCGTCTGTCTGGTTTTCTTAATAACGTCCTTTTTTAACTAAATAAAACGCTGCTGAGATCCTGAGCGTCCTTTGGAGGAAATAGCAATAACAATATAGGTGTTCAATTAATGCTCATAGCTTTCCGGTTTCTCTTCATCCTGGCAAACAATTTGCAGGTGTTAAAATTACTGAACCTGCCAACTTATTTAAATTTGGTTATCAACCTGTAAATTGGACAAAGCACAAGCCACAGATCCACCCCAGTTAAACCAGAGGTGTCCTGTCCACCCTCCCCCCACCCTAGTCGCACAAACTTCTCGTCCTCGCCTTGCAAACAGCTAACAATGGCTTGTTTCCTTCATCATCGTTACATTTTTGGCAGATCCTTCATTCATTTGTTCTATATCTCTCTAGATCACCCTCGACATCTCCCGTTTCCCTTTCCCCTGACTCTCAGTCTGAAGAATGGTCTCGACCTGAAACGTCACCCAATTCCTTCTCCCTGAGTTACACCAGCATTTTGTGTCTCTGCCCTCTACATTAGCTGTTCATCTTCCAAATTCTCTTCTTTCCCAAATTTTAAATCACTGGCGTTTCCCTGCATTTTATTGGTGGCAAAATTATTGTGGTTTCTCATTTCCTTTCAAGTTGGTTGATTGGTTTTTAAGTTGGTTAAATTGCGCAAAGTAAGTTTATATGTAACTATATTAAGGACAGAAATGCTAAAAACATTCAGCAAGTCAGACAGCAGGCATTGGCAATTGAAAGAGAAACAACTGATCTTTCAAGTGTGGGAACCTATCAAGTTTTTCCAACATTTTCTGTTTTATTTCATCTGCTGATAGTTTCTAAATTTTATTCACTGTTTTATTTCACTAAGACACTTTTCTATTGAAACATATGTTCTGTCAGGGACAAAATAGCAATCTAAAGCTAGTTTTCCATATATTTAGTTCTACCAGGGAATCCTTCTGAGAAGGCAGCACTATGGCAGAGCTGCCGCCTCACAGCGCCAGAGGCCCGGGTTCCATCCTGATCTTGGGCGGTGTTTGCACGTTCTCCCTGCGACCTCGTGGGTTTACTCCGTGTGCTCCGGTTTCTTCCCACATCCCAAGACGTGCAGGTTTGTCGGTTAATTGGTCTCTGTAAATTGCCCCCTCCCCCAGGAATTAGATGTGAAAGTGGGGATAACATAGAACTGGTGTGAACAGGTGATCAATGGTCAGCGTGGATTCAGTGGGCCGAAGATCCTGTTTCCATGCTGTATCTCTATATTAAAGTAAATATAAAGCCCCTTGATGTAAATGAGAAAGGATGGGCGCTTGAGAGGGGGAACGGTTCTGGAAGATAATGGGATGCTCAGATCACCTCACAGAATTTCGGTATCAGGTGGGAGAAGACTAAGAAACTGAGGAGAAGTGTTTTCAGGTTTAGGTACACCATGTATTATAGTTCAGAATACAATCAGTGTTCACCACAAACCATCAGAGAGCGCAAGATTCAGTTCACAAACTGGAGCCCAGCAAACTGCATTTCATTCAGTCTATCCCCGAAGATGTAATTCTTTTGTCAGAACCAGTCAAATCCATTATTGGGTTTTAAGCAGATTCTGCCGTTAATGGCCAATGCACACAAAATGCCTAAAATGCCTATTAACTCCTTACCTTCAAAATGATTTATTGCCAGAGTGAGTCTTTCAGATGTGGGGGAGGGGAGAGGAATCTAGCTGGGGAAAGAGCAAACATGTTGCCGTGGAGTTTCAGACAATGTAGAGGATGCTCAGCTTTCTGGATTTTTCGTCCTAGTTTTGCCAAATAGATGATAAGAATATAAAGTCTGCTGCTTCAAAAATCATCAAAACCAGCGCATTTACATTCTACAATCATTTTCAGTTTAGGAAGGAGCACTCGCACTAAAAACAAGCCAATTGGAAAGGCACTTTTGCAAGCGTTTCTAGTTCCCAGGAAACTATTTTGTCCCAAGAAGGACGTGGGGGCTTTGGAGAGGGTGCCGAGGAGGTTGTCTTGGATGATGCCTGGATGAGGGAGTATTAGCAACAGGGAGAGGTTGAACAGACCTAGATTGTTTTAACTGGAATGGCAGAGGTTGAGGAGAGACCTGATAGAAGTATATAAAATTATGCGAGGCATTGATGGGGTGGACAGTCGGAAACATTTTACCAGGGTGGAACCATCTTTATATGTTAGAGGGCATAGCTTTAAGGTGAAAGGAGTAAAGTTTAAAGGAGGTTTACAGGGCAAGTTTTTTGCAGCTGGGGGTGGTGGTGGTTATAGATACAATAGTGGAATTAAGGGACTTTTAGGCAGGCACATGGAAATGGAGGGATATGGACTGTATGCAGACAGATAAGAATTGGTTTTGGCATCGGGCATCATCTTCAGCACAGACATAATGGGCAGAATGGCCTGTTCACGTGCTGTGCAGTTCTATGCATATCATATTTCGTATCTAAACATGGCTCTCCATTTATAATACACTTTGCCCTATCAACAGATGGCCATGGCTCCAAACCTCTCACTCTTAGGCAGTCCCTCGGGATTGGGGGTGACTTGTAGGAGGAGTTCTGAAGTGACTTCTGCCACTGGTGGGGTGGGTGGTGTTTGGGCAGCCCTGGCCAACCAGAATTCTCAGATCCCCAGAGCAGACGGAAAGTTGTATGATCTGTGTAAATAACATCGGCATTTGCCCCATGCACACCAGCCACTGCTTTGTCTCACTGCTGCAATTACAGCGTCAAGGCTGACTATAGAGTGAAGATTCCCAAAGTAAAATGTGTCCTTTTGTTTTGCTTTCCGAGTCACCTCAGTTTAGACAACAAATCAATATCAGTGAAAATCTAACAGCAACGCTTTCCTTACAATATTAAGGTTGAAGTGTTATTGTACGTTTTCAGTAGAATACAGATCAACGGAAACGGCCAGTATCAGGACCAGGAGCAGAAAGGTGCCTGTGGAAATTGTCCACATGATCGCGATCTGATAACTCTCACCGAAATTAACTACCCGTTAATGAAGGAGTCTGATTCAGTTATTATCACAATCAATTTGCTGGAGAGTGTAACCAAAGCTCTCAGGAGATATCAGTTACTGACTTTTGCTGGAAGTGGCTGCAGTTTGTAAGGCCTGCAAATGCAGAACTCAGATTCTAGTCACTCAGATGTTCTAAGTCCTAAGCCACTTATTGATTATCGATGAAGTGAAAGTTGACATTATATTCTAGCGTGATTTTTCTTTTCCAATTCACTTCTATTGATGTCAAACTACTAGATTGTGCATCATGTACATAGAACAGTACAGCAGCACTGGAACAGGCCCTTCAGCCCACCACAGTTGATACTGATTGAACACGTTGCATCTGCCTGGTCCATATCCCTCCATTCCCTGTAGAACCAAGGAACTGTAGGCGCTGGTTTACAGAAAGGGACACAAACTGCTGGAGTAACTCAGCGGGTCAAACAGCATCTCTGGAGAACATTGATAGATGACGTTTCAGGTCGGGGCAGTTCTTGATTGATTGTAAGGGGGGAGGGGGAAAGACAGCTGGAAGAGAGGAGAGGCAGGACAAAGCACAGCAGGAATAGGTGGACACAGGTCACAGGTTTTTTTTTTATATAGGCAGATGGTTGGAACAAAAGCCAGAGATCTAATCTGAGATCCTACGACCCGTTGAGTTACTCTGGCACTTTGTGGCCCTCTATTCCCTGCCTGTTCATCTATCTGTCTAAATGCCTCTTAACTTAATGTATCTGCTTATGCTATCTCCCCTGACAGTGTGTTCTCAGCACCTGCCGCTCTCCATGTAAACTTGCCACGCGTAAACTTTAAAATAAAACAATGGCCTCCACCAGCCCCTGACCACCTGTGATCTGAATCTGAGGCCGATGTCAGAGCATCCTTCAAGAGGGTGAATCCACAAAAATTGTCCACCCAGGCGGCACACCTTTCCGAGTACTCAAGACCCAATGTAAACCAACTGGCTGGAAGATTCAAGGACATCTGCAGCCTCTCGCTTCTCCGGTATGAGGTTCCCACCTGCCTCAGCCAGAGACCCAAACTGTTCAATCTTTCCTCATATGATGATCTGGCATTCCAAGAACAAGTGTGTTGGATCTTTGCTACACTCCTTTTGTAACAACCTACATCCTAATGACATTCTAATTAGATAACGAGTCCAAGACTGTATAAAGTAATAGAACAGTTCATAGAACAGTAAACACATGAACATTGTCCGTGCCAAACATGATGCCAAGTGATTGGTTTAACTTGGCATGGAACTCTGCCTATACCTGATTCATATCTCTCCATTCCTTGCATATCTATGCGCCTGTCTAAAAGCCTCCTAACTGCCACTATCTCATTTGCTTCCAACACCACCCCAGCAGCAAGTTCCACAGGTGATCTCACCAGGGTCCTATATAATTATAATTTGTACTCCAATGCCCTGAACGATGAAGGCAAGCATGCTGTACACATGTATGGGAAATCTAACACCAACACTTAGCATAAAAGCTGTTCAACTGCATTATTCAAAGGGAATGCTTCGTCATGTTTTATTGATCAAAGCAATGGTGTGGTGTTGCAATGTAATATTATTTTCCAGTGCCTTTTCATCTTACCTTTCCATTGCCTCTGGTCATGTTCTTTAACCTCCGGAGCAAGAAACCACAGATGCTGAAAATCAGAAGTAAACAGAGAGAATTCTGGATGCAGACGGCAGGTCAAGAAACATCTGTGGAGAGAGAAACAGAGTCAGACATTTCAGGTCGAGGATTATTCACCGGAACTGGAACGAACATAGAGCAGTGCAGCACAGGAACAAGCCCTTCAGCCCATAATGTCCTCTTGTAATCTACTTGCATTGCATTTACAGCAATGAACAGCAAGATCCCTCTGCACATCCATGCTGTTAAGTGTCTTGCCGTCAACTCTACAACTTTCCCTTACATTCAACCTCTCAAAGTGCAACACCTCACACTTGCTCAGATTAAACACCATCTACCATTTCTCTGCCCATTTCTGTAGTTAATCTATATCCCACTCTATACTTAGACAGTCTTTCACACTGTCCGCAACTTCAGCTACATACATATACATACATACATATATACAGACATACATATATACACACATATATATATATACACATATATATACACACACACACACACACACACACACATATATATATACACACACACATATATACACACATATAAATATACACACGCACATATATATATATATACTAGACCGAGTGGGCCCGTTGGGCCCGTCCTCGTAGGGTTTCCATTGTAACCGGGAG
Source organism: Rhinoraja longicauda (assembly GCF_053455715.1). NCBI lineage: Eukaryota > Metazoa > Chordata > Chondrichthyes > Rajiformes > Arhynchobatidae > Rhinoraja > Rhinoraja longicauda. Next base: position 11,706,070 of record NC_135972.1, on the reverse strand, counting down.
GGGAGGAAAGGGGGAGGGTTGGGGGAGGGAAGGGGGAGGGAGGGGGGGAGGGGAGGGGGGAGGGGGGAGGGAGAGGGGAGGGAGGGGGGTAGGGGGGAGGGAGGGGGGAGAGGGGGGGATGGGAGGGGGAGGGGGGAAGGGAGGAGGGAAGGGGGGGAGGGAGAGGGGAGGGAGGTGGGTAGGGGGGAGGGAGGGAGGGGGACCTCCCCTTTTCCCAGTATCCCTCTTTCCCCGTTGGGCCCGTCCTCGTAGGGTTTCCATTGTAACCGGGAGGAGGGGAGGGCGGGAAGGGGGAGGGAGGGAGGAGGGAGGTGTGGAGGGAGGAGGGGAGGGGAGGGGAGGGAGGGGGAGGGGAGGGAGGGGGTAGGGGGGAGGGGGAGGGGAGAGGGGAGGGGGAGGGGGGAGGGGGAAGGGGGGAGGGAGGGGGACCTCCCCTTTTCCCAGTACTCCTCTTTCCCCGTTGGGCCCGTCCTCGTAGGGTTTCAATTGTAACCGGGAGGGGGGGAGGGAGGGTGGAAGGAGGGGGGAGAGGGATAGAAGGGTGGAGGGAGGGGGGGAGGGATTGGGGAGGGAGGGAAGGAGGGAGGGGGGAGTTAGGGGGGAGGGGGGAGGGAGTTGGGGAGGGAGGGGGAGGAGGGGGGGGAGGGAGTGGGGATGGAGGTGGGAAGGAGGGGGGATGAAGGGGTTGAGGGGGGAAGGGGGACCTCCCCTTTTCCCAGTACCCCTCTTTCCCCGTTGGGCCTGTCCTCATACGGTTTCCATTGTAACCGGGAGGGGGGGAGGGAGGGAGGAGGGAGGTGTGGAGGGAGGAGGGGAGGGGGAGGGGAGGGGGGAAGGGGAGGGGGGAAGGGGGTAGGGGGAGGGGAGGGAGGGGGATCTCCCCTTTTCCCAGTACCCCTCTTTCCCCGTTGGGCTCGTCCCCGTAGGATTTCCATTGTAACCGGGAGGGGGGGAGGGAGGGTGGAAGGAGGTGGGAGGGGGAGAGGGATGGAAGGGTGGAGGGAGGGGGCAGGGAGTGGGGGAGGGTGGGATGGAGGGAAGGAGGGAGGGGGGGAGTTAGGGGCTGAGTGGTGATGGAGGTTGGGATTGAGGGGGGAGGGAGGGGGGGAGCGAGTGGGGATGGAGGTGGGAAGGAGGGGGGAGGAAGGGGTTGAGGGGGGAAGTGGAACCTCCCCTTTTCCCAGTACCCCTCTTTCCCCCACCACCAAGCCCCCTCCGCAACGACCCCTGTTGTCCCCCTCCCCAGTCCCCATTCTCAGACCCCCCCCCCATTCTCTCTCTCCCCCAGACACACTCTCAGTGCTTTTTTCGAAACACTTGCCCCGGTGGCCCACGAGCATAGGGGCCCAATGCTGATCTGTGTATGTTAAGTGACTTGCAATAAAAAAAAATATTTAAAAAAATATAAGTGCTTTTTAAGTGCTTGTTTTGAAACATTCGCGGTCACATAGGGCTTCTCACTGCGATCTGTTAGTGGTGCTTTTCGAAACAATGTAGCACCCATCTCAAACAAGCATTGGGAGGATGGGAGGGAGGGAAGGGGAGGGAGGGAGGAGAGAGGTGTGGAGGGAGGGGGGAAGGGGAGGGGGAACGGGGGGAAGGGGGAGGGAGAGGGGAGGGAGGGGGGATGGGATGGAGGAAGGGATGGGGGAAGGGGGGAGGGAGGGGGACCTCCCCTTTTCCCAGTACCCCTCTTTCCCCGTTGGGCCCGTCCTCGTAGGGTTTCCATTGTAACCGGGAGGAGGGGAGGGAGGGAGGAGGGAGGTGTGGAGGGAGGAGGGGAGGGGGGGAGGGGAGGGGGGAAGGGGGAGGGAGAGGGTTAGGGGGGAGGGGGAGGGGGGAGGGGAGGGGGGAAGGGGAGGGAGGGGGACCTCCCCTTTTCCCAGTACCCCTCTTTCCCCGTTGGGCCCGTCCCCGTAGGGTTTCCTTTGTAACCAGAAGGGGGGGAGGGAGGGTGGAAGGAGGGGGGAGGGGGAGAGGGATGGAAGGGTGGAGGGAGGGGGGGAGGATGGAGGGAAGGAGGGAGGGGGGAGTTAGGGGAGGAGGGGTGAGGGAGGTGGGGAGGGAGTTTGGGAGGAGGGGGGGAGGGAGTGGGGATGGAGGTGGGAAGGAGTGGGGAGGAAGGGGTTGAGGGGGGAAGGGGGGGAGGGAGGGAATAGGGGCCCCATGCTGATCTGTTTATGTTAAGTGACTTGCACAACTTTAAAAAACTGGCAGTTGCTTTTCGCAACAATGTTGCAACAATCTCACACAAGCATTGTGACGTCACAAGCTGAAGATGTAAATTTAAAACCGAGCTGATCTCTCATTGGTGCACGGGTGCCATTGTGACATCACGCGCTGAAGCCCCTTCAAGAAAAGGGTTAGAAATGAAAATTTAAACTTTAATATCTCTCTAGCTTTAAAAAGGTAGCTTCAATTTGAACGAAAGTACTTACAATAGTTGCCCAGGTTAATGGTGAATATGGCGGTACAAAAATCGTAGCGCTTTGGTGTACCTTCAGGGAGGAGTAGGGTTTGTAAGTTATGGACAGAAACTCTTCGGAATCTTCCGTATATACACACATACACACATACACACATACACACATACATACGGAATGTTGGACCGCAGAGTTTTAGTAGTATACTAGACCGAGTGGGCCCGTTGGGCCCGTCCTCGTAGGGTTTCCATTGTAACCGGGAGGGGAGGAAAGGGGGAGGGTTGGGGGAGGGAAGGGGGAGGGAGGAGGGGAGGGGAGGGGGGGAGGGGAGGGGGGAGGGAGAGGGGAGGGAGGGGGTAGGGGGGAGGGAGGGGGAGAGGGGGGGATGGGAGGGGGAGGGGAGGGGGGAAGGGAGGAGGGAAAGGGGGGAGGGAGAGGGGAGGGAGGTGGGTAGGGGGGAGGGAGGGGGACCTCCCCTTTTCCCAGTACCCCTCTTTCCCCGTTGGGCCCGTCCTCGTAGGGTTTCCATTGTAACCGGGAGGAGGGGAGGGCGGGAAGGGGGAGGGAGGGAGGAGGGAGGTGTGGAGGGAGGAGGGGAGGGGAGGGAGGGGGGAGGGGAGGGAGGGGGGTAGGGGGGAGGGGAAGGGGGGAGGGAGGGGGACCTCCCCTTTTCCCAGTCCTCCTCTTTCCCCGTTGGGCCGGTCCTCGTAGGGTTTCAATTGTAACCGGGAGGGGGGGAGGGAGGGTGGAAGGAGGGGGGAGAGGGATGGAAGGGTGGAGGGAGGGGGGGAGGGATTGGGGAGGGAGGGAAGGAGGGAGGGGGGAGTTAGGGGGGAGGGGGGAGGGAGTTGGGGAGGGAGGGGGAGGAGGGGGGGAGGGAGTGGGGATGGAGGTGGGAAGGAGGGGGGATGAAGGGGTTGAGGGGGGAAGGGGGACCTCCCCTTTTCCCAGTACCCCTCTTTCCCCGTTGGGCCCGTCCTCATAGGGTTTCCATTGTAACCGGGAGGGGGGAGGGAGGGAGGTGTGGAGGGAGGAGGGGAGGGGGAGGGAGGGGGGAGGGGAGGGGGGAAGGGGAGGGGGGAAGGGGGGAGGGAGTAGGGGGGAGGGGAGGGAGGGGGATCTCCCCTTTTCCCAGTACCCCTCTTTCCCCGTTGGGCCCGTCCCCGTAGGGTTTCCATTGTAACCGGGAAACACTTGCCCCGGTGGCCCACGAGCATAGGGGCCCAATGCTGATCTGTGTATGTTAAGTGACTTGCAATTAAAAAAAATACTTTAAAAAAAGATAAGTGCTTTTTAAGTGCTTGTTTTGAAACATTCGCGGTCACATAGTGCTTCTCACTGCGATCTGTTAGTGGTGCTTTTCGAAACAATGTAGCACCCATCTCAAACAAGCATTGGGAGGATGGGAGGGAGGGAAGGGGAGGGAGGGAGGAGAGAGGTGTGGAGGGATGGGGGAAGGGGAGGGGGGGAACGGGGGGAAGGGGGAGGGAGAGGAGAGGGAGGGGGGATGGGATGGGGGAAGGGGGGAGGGAGGGGGACCTCCCCTTTTCCCAGTACCCCTCTTTCCCCGTTGGGCCCGTCCTCGTAGGGTTTCCATTGTAACCGGGAGGAGGGGAGGGAGGGAGGAGGGAGGTGTGGAGGGAGGAGGGGAGGGGGAAGGGGGAGGGAGAGGGTTAGGGGGGAGGGGGAGGGGAGGGGAGGGAGGGGGACCTCCCCTTTTCCCAGTACCCCTCTTTCCCCGTTGGGCCCGTCCCCGTAGGGTTTCCTTTGTAACCAGAAGGGGGGAGGGAGGGTGGAAGGAGGGGGGAGGGGGAGAGGGATGGAAGGGTGGAGGGAGGGGGGGAGGGATGGAGGGAAGGAGGGAGGGGGGGGAGTTAGGGGAGGAGGGGTGAGGGAGGTGGGGAGGGAGTTGGGGAGGAGGGGTGGAGGGAGTGGGGATGGAGGTGGGAAGGAGTGGGGAGGAAGGGGTTGAGGGGGGAAGGGGGGGGAGGGAGGGAATAGGGGCCCCATGCTGATCTGTGTATGTTAAGTGACTTGCACAACTTTAAAAAACTGGCAGTTGCCTTTCGCAACAATGTTGCAACAATCTCACACAAGCATTGTGACGTCACAAGCTGAAGATGTAAATTTAAAACCGAGCTGATCTCTCATTGGTGCACGGGTGCCATTGTGACATCACGCGCTGAAGCCCCTTCAAGAAAAGGGTTAGAAATGAAAATTAAACTTTAATATCTCTCTAGCTTTAAAAAGGCAGCTTCAATTTGAACGAAAGTACTTACAATAGTTGCCCATGTTAATGGTGAATATGGCGGTACAAAAATCGTAGCGCTTTGGTGTACCGTCAGGGAGGAGTAGGGTTTGTAAGTTATGGACAGAAACTCTTCGGAATCTTTGCGTACATACACATATACATACGGAATGTTGGACCGCAGAGTTTTAGTAGTATACTAGAAAAGAGGGCCCGTTGGGCCCGTCCCCACACCCCCCATTCTCACTCCCCCAGCCCCACTCTTACTCTCCAAGTGTGCCCGTTGGGCCCGGAAAAGAGGGCCCGTTGGGCCCGTCCCCACACCCCCCATTCTCTCCTCCCCCAGCCCCACTCTTACTCTCCAAGTGTGCCCGTTGGGCCCGTCCTCCTGATCTGTGTATGTCAAGTGACCACTATAGCCTTCATTCTTTTTTTTTTTCCCTAATCAGATGTTTGTTTGTTTTTTCCTAATCAGATGTGCAGTACTTTGGTCAACGTGGGTTGTTTTTAAATGTGCTATACAAATAAAACTGACTTGACTTGACTTGACTTGCAATAACAAAAAAGACTTCTTGGAAGCTTTTCGAAACAATGTAGCCGTCACAAGCTGAAAACTAAATCCTTGCTGAAAACTAAATCCTTTTCTGGAAACTTTTGGAAACAAATGTAGCCCCTTGAAGAAAAGGGTTAGAAATGAAAAATTTAAACTTTAATATCTCTCTAGCTTTAAAAAGGTAGCTTCAATTTGAACGAAAGTACTTACAATAGTTGCCCAGGTTAATGGTGAATACGGCGGTACAAAAATCGTAGCGCTTTGGTGTACCGTCTAGGAGGAGTAGGGTTTGTAAAAAGGGCCCGTTGGGCCCGTCCCCACACCCCCCATTCTCACTCCCCCAGCCCCACTCTTACTCTCCAAGTGTGCCCGTTGGGCCCGGAAAAGAGGGCCCGTTGGGCCCGTCCCCACACCCCCCATTCTCTCCTCCCCCAGCCCCACTCTTACTCTCCAAGTGTGCCCGTTGGGGAGGGCCCGTTGGGCCCGTCCCCACACCCCCCATTCTCTCCTCCCCCAGCCCCACTCTTACTCTGTCCTCCTGATCTGTGTATGTCAAGTGACCACTATAGCCTTCTTTTTTTTTTTTTTTTCCTAATCAGATGTTTTGGGTTTTTTTCCTAATCAGATGTGCAGTACTTTGGTCAACGTGGGTTGTTTTTAAATGTGCTATACAAATAAAAGTGACTTGACTTGACTTGACTTGACTTGCAATAACAAAAAAGACTTCTTGGAAGCTTTTCGAAACAATGTAGCCGCCGTCACAAGCTGAAAACTAAATCCTTGCTGAAAACTAAATCCTTTTCTGTAAACTTTTGGAAACAAATGTAGCCCCTTGAAGAAAAGGGTTAGAAATGAAAATTTAAACTTTAATATCTCTCTAGCTTTAAAAAGGTAGCTTCAATTTGAACGAAAGTACTTACAATAGTTGCCCAGGTTAATGGTGAATACGGCGGTACAAAAATCGTAGCGCTTTGGTGTACCGTCTAGGAGGAGTAGGGTTTGTAAGTAATCTTCCGTACATACACATATACATACATACATACGGAATGTTGGACCGCAGAGTTTTAGTATTATATATAGATAGAATAGATAGATAGATAGACTAGACCGAGTGGGCCCGTTGGGCCCGTCCTCGTAGGGTTTCCATTGTAACCGGGAGGGGAGGAAAGGGGGAGGGTTGGGGGAGGGAAGGGGGAGGGAGGAGGGGAGGGAGGGGGGGAGGGGAGGGGGGAGGGAGAGGGGAGGGAGGGGGGTAGGGGGGAGGGAGGGGTGAGAGGGGGGGATGGGAGGGGGGAGGGGAGGGGGGAAGGGAGGAGGGAAGGGGGGGAGGGAGAGGGGAGGGAGGTGGGTAGGGGGGAGGGAGGGAGGGGGACCTCCCCTTTTCCCAGTACCCCTCTTTCCCCGTTGGGCCCGTCCTCGTAGGGTTTCCATTGTAACCGGGAGGAGGGGAGGGCGGGAAGGGGGAGGGAGGGAGGAGGGAGGTGTGGAGGGAGGAGGGGAGGGGAGGGAGGGGGGAGGGGAGGGAGGGGGGTAGGGGGGAGGTGGAGGGAGGGGGAGGGAGAGGGGATGGGGAGGGGAGGGGGAAGGGGGGAGGGAGGGGGACCTCCCCTTTTCCCAGTACTCCTCTTTCCCCGTTGGGCCCGTCCTCGTAGGGTTTCCATTGTAACCGGGAGGGGGGGAGGGAGGGAGGAGGGAGGTGTGGAGGGAGGTGTGGAGGGAGGAGGGGAGGGGGAGGGAGGGGGGGAGGGGAGGGGGAGGGGGGAAGAGGGGTAGGGGGGAGGGGAGGGAGGAGGGGAGGGAGGGGAACTCCCCTTTTCCCAGTACCCCTCTTTCCCCGTTGGGCCCGTCCCCGTAGGGTTTCCATTGTAACCGGGAGGGGGGAGGGAGGGTGGAAGGAGGGGGAGAGGGGTGGAAGGGTGGAGGGAGGGGGGGAGGGAGTGGGGGAGGGTCGGATGGAGGGAAGGAGGGAGGGGTGAGTTAGGGGCTGAGTGGTGATGGAGGTTGGGATTGAGGGGGGAGAGAGTGGGGATGGAGGTGGGAAGGAGGGGGGAGGAAGAGGTTGAGGGGGAAGTGGGACCTCCCCTTTTCCCAGTACCCCTCTTTCTCCCACCACCAAGCCCCCACCGCAACGACCCCTGTTGTCCCCCTCCCCAGTCCCCATTCTCAGACCCCCCCCATTCTCTTGGAATAAAAAAAAAAACTTTTAAAAAAAAAGTGCTTTTTAATTGCTTGTTTTGAAACATTCGCGGTTAAGTGCTTTTTTAAAAAACATTCGCGGTTAAGTGCTGGTTTTGAAACATTCGCGGCTACTTAGTGCTTCTGTCAGTTGCTTTTCGAGGGAGGGAGTAGGGAGGTGTGGAGGGGGGAGGGGAGGGGGAGGGAGGGGGGAGCGGAGGGGGGAAGGGGGGGAGGGAGAGGGGAGGGAAGGGGGTAGGGGGGAGGGGGAGGGAGGGGGGAGGGGGGAAGGGGAGGGAGGGGGAAGGGGAGGGGGAGGGAGGGGGGGAGGGAGAAGGGAGGGAGGGGGGAGTGAGGGGAGAGGGAGGGGAACCTCCCATTTTCCCAGTACCCCTCTTTCCCCATTGGGCCCGTCCTCGTAGGGTTTCCATTGTAACCGGGAGGAGGGGAGGGAGGGTGGAAGGAGGGGGGAGGGGGAGAGGGATGGAATGGTGGAGGGAGGGGGGAGGGAGTGGGGGAGGGTGGGATGGAGGGAAGGAGGGAGGGGGGGAGTTAGGGGCTGAGTGGTGAAAGAGGTTGGGATTGAGGGGGGAGGGAGGGGGGAGGGAGTGGGGATGGAGGTGAGAAGGAGGGGGGAGGAAGGGGTTGAGGGGGGAAGTGGGACCTCCCCTTTTCCCAGTACACCTCTTTCCCCCACCACCAAGCCCCCTCCGCAACGACCCCTGTTGTCCCCCTCCCCAGTCCCCATTCTCAGACCCCCCTCCCCCCCCATTCTCTCTCTCCCCCAGACACACTCTCAGTGCTTTTTTCGAAACACTTGCCCCGGTGGCCCACGAGCATAGGGGCCCAATGCTAATCTGTGTATGATAAGTGACTTGCAATAAAAAAAAATACTTTAAAAAAAGATAAGTGCTTTTTAAGTGCTTGTTTTGAAACATTCACGGTCACATAGTGCTTCTCACTGCGATCTGTTAGTGGTGCTTTTCGAAACAATGTAGCACCCATCTCAAACAAGCATTGGGAGGATGGGAGGGAGGGAAGGGGAGGGAGGGAGGAGAGAGGTGTGGAGGGAGGGGGGAAGGGGAGGGGGAACGGGGGGGAGGGAGAGGGGAGGGAGGGGGATGGGATGGGGGAAGGGGGGAGGGAGGGGGACCTCCCCTTTTCCCAGTACCCCTCTTTCCCCGTTGGGCCCGTCCTCATAGGGTTTCCATTGTAACCGGGAGGAGGGGAGGGAGGGAGGAGGAGGTGTGGAGGGAGGAGGGGAGGGGGGGAGGGGAGGGGGAGGGAGAGGGTTAGGGGGGAGGGGGAGGGGGGAGGGGAGGGGGGAAGGGGAGGGAGGGGGACCTCCCCTTTTCCCAGTACCCCTCTTTCCCCGTTGGGCCCGTCCCCGTAGGGTTTCCTTTGTAACCAGAAGGGGGGGAGGGAGGGTGGAAGGAGGGGGGAGGGGGAGAGGGATGGAAGGGTGGAGGGAGGGGGGGAGGATGGAGGGAAGGAGGGAGGGGGGGGGAGTTAGGGGAGGAGGGGTGAGGGAGGTGGGGAGGGAGTTGGGGAGGAGGGGGGGAGGGAGTGGGGATGGAGGTGGGAAGGAGTGGGGAGGAAGGGGTGAGGGGGGAAGGGGGGGAGGGAGGGAATAGGGGCCCCATGCTGATCTGTGTATGTTAAGTGACTTGCACAACTTTAAAAAACTGGCAGTTGCTTTTCGCAACAATGTTGCAACAATCTCACACAAGCATTGTGACGTCACAAGCTGAAGATGTAAATTTAAAACCGAGCTGATCTCTCATTGGTGCACGGGTGCCATTGTGACATCACGCACTGAAGCCCCTTCAAGAAAAGGGTTAGAAATGAAAATTTATACTTTAATATCTCTCTAGCTTTAAAAAGGTAGCTTCAATTTGAACGAAAGTACTTACAATAGTTGCCCATGTTAATGGTGAATACGGCGGTACAAAAATCGTAGCGCTTTGGTGTACCGTCTGGGAGGAGTAGGGTTTGGACCCTTCAAGAAAAGTGTTAGAAATGAAAATTTAAACTTTAATATCTCTCTAGCTTTAAAAAGGTAGCTTCAATTTGAACGAAAGTACTTACAACAGTTGCCCATGTCAATGGTGAATACGGCGGTACAAAAATCGTAGCGCTTTGGTGTACCGTCTGGGAGGAGCAGGGTTTGTAAGTTATGGACAGAAATCTTCGGAATCTTCCGTATATACATACGGAATCTTCCGTATATACATACGGAATGTTGGACCGCAGAGTTTTAGTATTATACTAGACCGAGTGGGCCCGTTGGGCCCGTCCTCGTAGGGTTTCCATTGTAACCGGGAGGGGAGGAAAGGGGGAGGGTTAGGGGAGGGAAGGGGGAGGGAGGAGGGGAGGGAGGGGAGGGGGGAGGGGGGAAGGGGGGAGGGAGAGGGGAGGGAGGGGGGTAGGGGGGAGGGAGGGGGGAGAGGGGGGGATGGGAGGGGGGAGGGGGGAAGGGAGGAGGGAAGGGGGGAGGGAGAGGGGAGGGAGGTGGGTAGGGGGGAGGGAGGGAGGGGGACCTCCCCTTTTCCCAGTACCCCTCTTTCCCCGTTGGGCCCGTCCTCGTAGGGTTTCCATTGTAACCGGGAGGACGGGAGGGCGGGAAGGGGGAGGGAGGGAGGAGGGAGGTGTGGAGGGAGGAGGGGAGGGGAGGGAGGGGGGAGGGGAGGGAGGGGGGTAGGGGGGAGGGGGAGGGAGAGGGGAGGGGGGAGGGGAGCGGGAAGGGGGGAGGGAGGGGGACCTCCCCTTTTCCCAGTACTCCTCTTTCCCCGTTGGGCCCGTCCTCGTAGGGTTTCCATTGTAACCGGGAGGGGGGAGGGAGGGAGGAGGGAGGTGTGGAGGGAGGAGGGGAGGGTGAGGGAGGGGAGGGGGAGGGGGGAAGAGGGGTAGGGGGGAGGGGAGGGAGGAGGGGAGGGAGGGGGAACTCCCCTTTTCCCAGTACCCCTCTTTCACCGTTGGGCCCGTCCCCGTAGGGTTTCCATTGTAACCGGGAGGGGGGGAGGGAGGGTGGAAGGAGGGGGAGAGGGGTGGAAGGGTGGAGGGAGGGGGGGAGGGAGTGGGGGAGGGTCGGATGGAGGGAAGGAGGGAGGGGTGAGTTAGGGGCTGAGTGGTGATGGAGGTTGGGATTGAGGGGGGAGAGAGTCGGGATGGAGGTGGGAAGGAGGGGGGAGGAAGAGGTTGAGGGGGAAGTGGGACCTCCCCTTTTCCCAGTACCCCTCTTTCCCCCACCACCAAGCCCCCACCGCAACGACCCCTGTTGTCCCCCTACCCAGTCCCCATTCTCAGACCCCCCCCCCATTCTCTTGGAATAAAAAAAAATACTTTTTTTAAAAAAGTGCTTTTTAATTGCTTGTTTTGAAACATTCGCGGTTAAGTGCTTTTTAAAAAAACATTCGCGGTTAAGTGCTGGTTTTGAAACATTCGCGGCTACTTAGTGCTTCTGTCAGTTGCTTTTCGAGGGAGGGAGTAGGGAGGTGTGGAGGGGGGAGGGGAGGGGGAGGGGAGGGGGAGGGGAGGGGGGAAGGGAGGAGGGAGAGGGGAGGGAAGGGGGTAGGGGGGAGGGGTAGGGAGGGGGGAGGGGGGAAGGGGAGGGAGGGGGGAAGGGGAGGGGGAGGGAGGGGGGGAGGGAGAAGGGAGGGAGGGGGGAGGGAGGGGAACCTCCCATTTTCCCAGTACCCCTCTTTCACCATTGGGCCCGTCCTCGTAGGGTTTCCATTGTAACCGGGAGGAGGGGAGGGAGGGAAGGGGGAGGGAGGGAGGGAGGAGGGAGGTGTGGAGGGAGGAGGGGAGGGGGAGGGGAGGGGGGGAGGGGGGAAGGGGGGAGGAGGGAGGGAGAGGGGAGGGAGGGGGGGAGGTAAGGGGGAGAGGGGGGAAGGGGGAGGGAGGGGGATCTCCCCTTTTCCCAGTACCCCTCTTTCCCCGTTGGGCCCGTCCTCGTAGGGTTTCCATTGTAACCGTGAGGAGGGGAGGGAGGGAAGGGGGAGGGAGGGAGGAGGGAGGGGTGGAGGGAGGAGGGGAGGGGAGGGAGGGGGAGGGGAGGGAGGGGGGAGGGGGAGGGAGGGGAAGGGGGGAGGGGAGGGGGAAGGGGGTAGTGAGGGGGACCTCCCCTTTTCCCAGTACCCCTCTTTCCCCGTTGGGCCCGTCCTCGTAGGGTTTCAATTGTAACCGGGAGGGGGGAGAGAGGGTGGAAGGAGGGGGGAGGGGGAGAGGGATGGAAGGGTGGAGGGAGGGGGAGGGATTGGGGGAGGGAGGGATGGAGGGAAGGAGGGAGGGGGGAGTTAGGGGGGAGGGAGTTGGGGAGGAGGGGGGGAGGGAGTGGGGATGGAGGTGGGAAGGAGGGGGGATGAAGGGGTTGAGGGGGGAAGGGGGACCTCCCCTTTTCCCAGTACCCCTCTTTCCCCGTTGGGCCCGTCCCCGTAGGGTTTCCATTGTAACCGGGAGGGGGGAGGGAGGGTGGAAGGAGGGGGGAGGGGGAGAGGGATGGAATGGTGGAGGGAGGGGGGAGGGAGTGGGGGAGGGTGGGATGGAGGGAAGGAGGGAGCGGGGGAGTTAGGGGCTGAGTGGTGATGGAGGTTGGGATTGAGGGGGGAGGGAGGGGGGAGGGAGTGGGGATTGAGGTGGGAAGGAGGGGGGAGGAAGGGGTTGAGGGGGGAAGTGGGACCTCCCCTTTTCCCAGTACCCCTCTTTCCCCGTTGGGCCCGTCCCCGTATAGTTTCCATTGTAACCGGGAGGGGGGGAGGGAGGGTGGAAGGAGGGGGGAGGGGGAGAGGGATGGAATGGTGGAGGGAGGGGGGAGGGAGTGGGGGAGGGTGGGATGGAGGGAAGGAGGGAGGGGGGGAGTTAGGGGCTGAGTGGTGATGGAGGTTGGGATTGAGGGGGGAGGGAGGGGGGGAGGGAGTGGGGATGGAGGTGGGAAGGAGTGGGGAGGAAGGGGTTGAGGGGAGAAGGGGGGGGGAGGGAGGGAATAGGGGCCCCATGCTGATCTGTGTATGTTAAGTGACTTGCACAACTTTAAAAAACTGGCAGTTGCCTTTCGCAACAATGTTGCAACAATCTCACACAAGCATTGTGACGTCACAAGCTGAAGATGTAAATTTAAAACCGAGCTGATCTCTGATTGGTGCACGGGTGCCATTGTGACATCACGCGCTGAAGCCCCTTCAAGAAAAGGGTTAGAAATGAAAATTTAAACTTTAATATCTCTCTAGCTTTAAAAAGGTAACTTCAATTTGAACGAAAGTACTTACAATAGTTGCCCACGTTAATGGTGAATATGGCGGTACAAAAATCGTAGCGCTTTGGTGTACCTTCAGGGAGGAGTAGGGTTTGTAAGTTATGGACAGAAATTCTTCGGAATCTTCCGTACATACACATATACATACATACATACGGAATGTTGGACCGCAGAGTTTTAGTAGTATACTAGACCGAGTGGGCCCGTTGGGCCCGTCCTCGTAGGGTTTCCATTGTAACCGGGAGGGGAGGAAAGGGGGAGGGTTGGGGGAGGGAAGGGGGAGGGAGGAGGGGAGGGAGGGAGGAGGGGAGGGAGGGGGGGAGGGGAGGGGGGGAGGGGGGAGGGAGAGGGGAGGGAGGGGGTAGGGGGGAGGGAGGGGGGAGAGGGGAGGGGGGAAGGGAGGAGGGAAGGGGGGGAGGGAGAGGGGAGGGAGGTGGGTAGGGGGGAGGGAGGGAGGGGGACCTCCCCTTTTCCCAGTACCCCTCTTTCCCCGTTGGGCCCGTCCTCGTAGGGTTTCCATTGTAACCGGGAGGAGGGGAGGGCGGGAAGGGGGAGGGAGGGAGGAGGGAGGTGTGGAGGGAGGAGGGGAGGGGAGGGGAGGGAGGGGGGGAGGGGGAGGGAGAGAGGAGGGGGAGGGGAGGGGGAAGGGGGGAGGGAGGGGGACCTCCCCTTTTCCCAGTACTCCTCTTTCCCCGTTGGGCCCGTCCTCGTAGGGTTTCAATTGTAACCGGGAGGGGGGGAGGGAGTGTGGAAGGAGGGGGGAGAGGGATGGAAGGGTGGAGAGAGGGGGGGAGGGATTGGGGAGGGAGGGAAGGAGGGAGGGGGGAGTTAGGGGGGAGGGGGGAGGGAGTTGGGGAGGGAGGGGGAGGAGGGGGGGAGGGAGTGGGGATGGAGGTGGGAAGGAGGGGGGATGAAGGGGTTGAGGGGGGCAGGGGGACCTCCCCTTTTCCCAGTACCCCTCTTTCCCCGTTGGGCCCGTCCTCGTAGGGTTTCCATTGTAACCGGGAGGAGGGGAGGGAGGGAGGAGGGAGGTGTGGAGGGAGGAGGGGAGGGGGGGAGGGGAGGGGGGAAGGGGGAGGGAGAGGGTTAGGGGGGAGGGGGAGGGGGGAGGGGAGGGGGGAAGGGGAGGGAGGGGGACCTCCCCTTTTCCGAGTACCCCTCTTTCCCCGTTGGGCCCGTCCCCGTAGGGTTTCCTTTGTAACCAGAAGGGGGGGAGGGAGGGTGGAAGGAGGGGGGAGGGGGAGAGGGATGGAAGGGTGGAGGGAGGGGGGGGAGGATGGAGGGAAGGAGGGAGGGGGGGAGTTAGGGGAGGAGGGGTGAGGGAGGTGGGGAGGGAGTTGGGGAGGAGGGGGGGAGGGAGTGGGGATGGAGGTGGGAAGGAGTGGGGAGGAAGGGGTTGAGGGGGGAAGGGGGGGAGGGAGGGAATAGGGGCCCCATGCTGATCTGTGTATGTTAAGTGACTTGCACAACTTTAAAAAACTGGCAGTTGCTTTTCGCAACAATGTTGCAACAATCTCACACAAGCATTGTGACGTCACAAGCTGAAGATGTAAATTTAAAACCGAGCTGATCTCTCATTGGTGCACGGGTGCCATTGTGACATCACGCACTGAAGCCCCTTCAAGAAAAGGGTTAGAAATGAAAATTTAAACTTTAATATCTCTCTAGCTTTAAAAAGGTAGCTTCAATTTGAACGAAAGTACTTACAATAGTTGCCCACGTTAATGGTGAATATGGCGGTACAAAAATCGTAACGCTTTGGTGTACCGTCTGGGAGGAGTAGGGTTTGTAAGTTATGGACAGAAACTCTTCGGAATCTTCCGTACATACACATATACATACATACATACGGAATGTTGGACCGCAGAGTTTTAGTAGTATATAGATAGATAGATAGATAGATAGATAGATAGATATATACACGCGCACACACACAGCCAAAACATTATGACCTGATGAGCCATAACATTATGACCACCTGCCTAATATGCTGTTGGTCCTCCTTGTGCAGCCCCATACGCAGCAGGGTGCGATGCACTGTGTATTGTGACACATTCTTCCCATGACCACCATTAACATTTTCTGTGACTTGTGCCACAGTAGGCCTTCTGTCGGTTCGAACCAGACGGGATAGCCTTCGTAGCCCTCATGCATCGATGAGCCTTGGGCGCCCAACACCCTGTTGCCGGTTTGTGGTTTGTCCCTCCTCGGACCACTGTCGGTAGGTACTCACCACTGCTGACCGGGAGCACCCCACAAGCCTTGCCGTTTCAGAAATGTGCTGACCCAGTTGTCTGGCCATAACAATTTGGCCCTTGTCAAAGTCGCTCAGGACTTTACTCCTGCCCATTTTCCCTGCATCCAACACATCAACTTCCAGAACTGACTGTTCACTTGCTGCCTAATATATCCCACCCCTTGACAGGCACCATTGTAACAAGATAATCAATGTTATTCACTTCGCCTGTCAGTGGTCATAATGTTTTGGCTTATACATATATATGTGAGTGTATATATTTTATTTATATATATATATATATATAGATATATATATATATATATATATATATATATATATATATATATATATATATATATATATATATACATATAATATACATACATATAATATACACACACACACATATATATATATATATATAAACACATATAAGGGGTCAAAGAACAGAAGCTCTGTGAGTGATCAGGTGAAAATCAAATATACACTTGAAAAATGTGCAGCTGGAAACAGATAAGGAAAAACAGACAAATCAAAACAGAAGTTGCAATGACATCTGTGAGAGAGAAAAAAGATAAACAAAGTTTTACCTGGAATTGTTAAATTCACTATTAAGTCCCAAGGGCTACAACACATTCAAAGGACGATGAAGTGCTGTTCATTTTGCCTCCATCAACTTCTCTTTCTCCTCTCCCCCCTTTCTCCACATCAGAGCTATGGCGCTGTAAGGTAGCAACTCTACTGCTGCGCCACTGTGCCACTCTTTTGGGAAAATGGAACAGCTCCTGCACCAAGCCTCCCAACACCTTTTCAACTACATTGTCAACTGTATTGGTGCTGGTCTCTGCACTCAAGCTCTCTACACTCCATCTTGCTCTCACATTCATCTCATCCATATCAGAATCTTCCCTTCCTCGATATCTTCATTTTCATCTCCGGGTCGGTTAGTTACCATAACTGCACAGCTATGGCTATGACACCTCCTGTAAGGACTCTATTCCAATGCCCCTGTTTCTCCACTTCAGTCATATCTACCCTGACAAAGAGACTTTCAACATCTGTATTTTTAAGGCGTTTTTCCTTTTCCGGAACTGCTGCTTCCCCCATCACAATTGATAGGGGTCTTGGAGTGCATTTCCACATGGAGACGATTCACCTTGACCTTCACCACTCCAATTAGGCCCTTCAGCCCAACCCGTCCATGCCGACCACGATGCCCCATCTATGCAGGTTAAATTTGCCCACATTTGGCCCATATCCCTCGAACATTTTCTATCTATGTACCTGGCCACCAATCATCTTTCACAATTTATGCCATCCCAGTCAAATTCCACTCAAAGATGCACCTTTCCATCCCTCTGTTACAGCATTTCAAGAGGACTATTTCCTCAGGACTCTTCTATCTTCACCAACCTCCGCTTCTTCCAGCAACAGGTACAGAGATAGAAACGTTTCCCAGCACTTGCCCATGCAACTGCAGGTGTCGTGACATCTACACATGTTTCTCTACTCCGGCAACATCAAGATCTACCAGGAATGAAAGAGATTTACAAAAAGTGATGGTTGCTGCCCAGTCCATCACAGGTATTGACCTCACCACCATCAAAAAGATCTAAAAGGCAACCAACGTCATCAAGAACCCACGCCATGGTCATGGTCACATTTCACAGCTGTCATCGACCGGGAAGAAAGCAGAATCCGACAACTCTAGCCTGCACCATCACAGACATTTCCCTTTTAACACCTGCATCCTGTCCCCTCTCTGTACCTTAAAGCACATACGTTCCTCACATTTCCAGTTCTAATAAAGGTCCTTGGACCAAATCATCAATTCTGTTCCTCGATGTTGACTGACCTGCCAATTGCAAACACAGTTTTCTGTTTCTTTTTTTAATCACAGAAATATTGATCTTTGGACAGATAATTAAGACCACCAAAAAAATAAATGTCATTTTGTGCTTGTTATTTCAGTCGCATGTAATAAATGCTCCTAACGATTATGTTTGTAAATTGGAACCATTATCTGCAATCAATTGCAAAACTATGAGAGGCTTGCACCTTCTCAGATGGCGATTTAGCAATGAGAGATTGAACTTTGTACAACATCACACAGCATATGCTTTCTAATTATAAAAAATTGCCCATATTATTTCTCAGATGCAATCCTATTTCGTTTCCATTTACTTTTCTGAACTTTGTGCAGTTAAAGCCATTTAGCAACAGTTTTGTTTCTTCCTGCAGTGCACACAGGATAATGTGATTAAGTTTTGCTTTCATCAATACTTTTGCTGTAAAAATTCAATCTCAGCTATGTTCTAATAGGTACAGAAAGACAGAAAAATTGTAAGCAGTTTACAACTGTAATGTATTGTTTGTGACGCAATTAATTTCATAACCACTTAAACTGGTTGGATAATAGATTTTGAAGAAATATATACCTAATATTCCCCTTCTCTTTTGCAAGAGATACAGTGCCCTCCATAATGTTTGGGACAAAGACCCATAATTTATTTATTTGCCTCTGTACTCCACAATTTGAGATTTGTAATAGAAAAAAATCACATATGGTTAAAGTGCACATTTTATGAAAGGGTATTTTTATACATTTTGGTTTCACCATGTAGAAATTACAGCTGTGTTTATACATAGTCCTCCCATTTCAGGGCACCATAATGTTTGGGACACATGGCTTCACAGGTGTTTGTAATTGCTCAGGTGTGTTTAAATGTCTCCTTAATGCAGGTATAAGAGAGCTCTCAGCATCTAGTCTTTCCTCCAGTCTTTCCATCACCTTTGGAAACTTTTATTGCTGTTTATGAACATGAGAACCAAAGTTGTGCCGACCAAGATGCACATCTTGCCAGTCCCATTTGCCCGTCTTTGACCCATATCCCTCCAAATCTTTCCTATTTAAATATGTCAAGCATGTGGACAATGTGACCTGGCTGCTGGAACTGGCCGAGTACAAGCAGAAGCTCGAAAGCAGAGGTCGTCAACAATTTTTTTTCTCTTATTCTCCCAACATCACCAGAGGAATTGACAGACGTAACACGAGTGATATCTCCCTAGCTTTTGAGATGCCTCCCAACCTCAGTGAAGCAGAGTAACCCAAGAACACCGAATAGTCTGGCCTGACCAGAGGAGCAGTAGAGAGTTTACTGTGTTGGGCTGGAGAATAATATAATCAACTAGTGTATAAATAATACATCATTCATGTGCTTCTCAGGTAATGACACTGATTCGCCCTACCTAGAAAGCTTATCTCACACAAAACATTGCTGGGCTAGCAAGGTCCAATAAGGGAAATGAACACCATCTGAAGCAACAAAGGAAGAGAATTAACATGGAATGAAGATTATTCAGCTTTGTTCCTGACAGTAACTGTTAAGCCATGAGTACAATCCTTCACAAGTCTCACGAATGCATCATCTAGCAACGTCTTTAGTTGAAGTCTAGACCAGTCCCGAAAAATAAAGCAT
Source organism: Rhinoraja longicauda (assembly GCF_053455715.1). NCBI lineage: Eukaryota > Metazoa > Chordata > Chondrichthyes > Rajiformes > Arhynchobatidae > Rhinoraja > Rhinoraja longicauda. Next base: position 11,687,699 of record NC_135972.1, on the reverse strand, counting down.
ATTAGCAAGTCGAAGCAGCACCATTCATTATTGTGATGTGATATTGAAATTTTAATGCAAAAGCAAGCAATTGCATCAATTTTATGTGACTGCAAAGTCCTATGGTGCAAACTGTAATTCATATTCCAATTGTCAAACACTCTAGTGATTTAGCTTTCATTAAGAAATAACTTTTAATAAGTCTCCACATTATCCCCCCTGTCATCTTTTATTTAGGGAAGATTTTTTGTTTCAAACAAATTAGTTCAGGTTTAAAAGCCTTCATGCGCACCCAAACATATCAGATAAAAGCTCGCCCAACATATAGCTTTCCACAAGTTCATCTGTTAATTCTCATTACCAGAGTAGAGTCTGGGTGGAAATGTCAATTAAATGCTATCACGCTTTTAGGGATTCCACAGCTTGACTAAGGGTTTAGGTATCAGCCTTAACACCAGCTAATTAAGTTGCCTGTTTGCAGCTGTTGAGAGACTCGATCAGGTATAATTAAAACCGAGCAGATGACAGCAGTGGCATTTGTCAGATTCATGTGGAGTTAAAATTCCCATCCTGACAGAAATGTCAAACTGATACCAGCTCAAATCTTTCAGGAAAGTGCAAGCCTGTGCAAGTGGCACTTATCAGATGAGTACGCAGTGATAACCTTTAGGGATTCCCCAGGAAGCAAAATTTAAAAGTCCATTGTCATAATCTGGGCAAAGACCTCCGCTTTGAAGTCTTTTGAATTCGAGAACATCAAGAAAGGGTTATCAATCAGCCTCCTCCGCTCTAGTTGGCTGACTGAATTTTATTTATTTATCTTCCTCCCTGTTCCATGTTATTTTCTGAGCTGCATCTGAGTGCAAAATCTTTAGGCTACAAAGCAATGCTGGAGATGACTTGCAAGTAGTGCCAAATGGGTCTGCAGAACAGATATTGAGTTAGAAGGGATGATGTTGCAAAGGACATGCTGGGTTATTCTATGCAGTGTATTGAGTGTACATTCTAAAATGAGAAAGGATTTTCTTCCACTGAAATGGGGCGGCGCACGATGCAGCGGTAGAGTCGCTGCCTTACAGCGCCAGAGACCCGCGTTCGACCCTGACTACGGGTGCTGTCTGTACGGAGTTTGTGCATTCTCCCTGTGACCACATGGGTTTTCTCCGGGTGCTCCGGTTTCCTCCCACATCGCAAAGATGTGCAGGTTCGCAGATCAATTGGTTTCTGTAAATTGTCCCTAGTGTGTTGCATAGAACTAGTGTACAGCTAATCGTTGGTGGTCGCGGAGTCAGTGGGCTGGAGAACCTGTTTCTTCAATCTTGTGCTTATTCACCTCAATGGGGATTCCTTGCCCATGGAAAAAGGGTTATTGAATTTAATTATATTATTTTAGTTTAATATTTTAGTGATTTGTAAGTGTTTTAATGGATATTTCATACTTTTTAACATATTTTTTTAATTCCTTGCATCAACGTTAATAGTTTTTTGAATGCCATAAGACCTACAACTCCTGATATCTACTCCAGGTCATTCCAGGTATGGAGGCTCAGTGAAATCAGTTTTCCACACCTGTCCCAGGTGTTGGCTGGTAATTTACACAGACACCAATTCTGGGCAACTTGCAGCCTTTACCAAAACCAAAGTTATTGTGCCTAATGATTCCGATGGAGACCCCAAAACCGCAACGTGATTGTTGAGTGTCTGTGCACTTTCCACCCTTATCCGTCTAGAGGCAATGAACAGAACATGCTTGGCTGTGGCTGGTGATCACAAAGAGATTACAAAGGGCTTAGTGTGGTTTGAGAGACTGGGAATTAACCCCTGTGAAGCTACACATTAGGTTTAGTTTAGGTTTAGAACATCCCACTAGTTCTATGTCCTACACGCCCGGGGCAATTTATAGGAGCCAATTAACCTTCAAACCTGTACGTCTTTGGAGTGTGGGAGGAAACTGGAGCACCCGGAGAAAACCCACGTGGTCACAGGGAGAATGTACAATCTCCACCTGTAGTCAGGATCGAACTCGGGTCTCTGGCACTTTAAGGCGGCAACTCTACCGCTGCACCACTGTGCCAATTGCTGTAACTCAATTCACATACATGCTCCAGCAAATTATATCACTTCCCTCCTTGATTAGTGTACGTGCTTGCACAAAGAGGCTTATAGAAAAAGGCGGAGAACATAAACGGCAATATTTCTGTAAATCCTCTGACTAAACAATTGCACGGTGTGTTTTGCCTTAAGTTTCATTAATTTCTCAATCTCCATAGAGAAGGGTTCAATGGAGATAAAACAGATTTGGGGCCAAGACACTGAATTTTTGGCAGTCAATAATTTCTTCTAAGGTCAATTTGATTACAAACAGCGAGTTATCAGATAGCAGATAAATTAGATTTACTTTGGCTTAAATTTTATGGAGTAAAAGCAGATGCGGGAGCCAGAATTAGGACAAATGTTTGGCAAATTGTTGGAAGGGCGAAAATGACTTGAGAATTTAAATGATGTATTTAATGAGCTGGTAATTTTCCTGTTGAGTGCACACACACTTCAACAAGTGATAACTACGCTTGGCACCTTGAACTGTGCAGTGGGTGGCCCTGCTGTAGCGCTGGATAACGCACTGGATTGGGAATAAAATCCATCAGAACACGACACTTTTAGGATTGTCATTTTCTCATCTCTTTAAAATTGCCTGAAGGTATTAGGCAAATGAATGCACATAAGAGATTGAAATCAAAGAAAAATAAATGTTTTACAGAAATTAATTACTTCTATTCCATCCTAGATTTTAAACCAAGATTGAAAAACTACAGTAGATTGAGGATGTACCCAGAGGCCATGAGAAGGCCAATTCTGAACCTGGCAACATTATTTATACCGAAGATAGACATAAAATGCTGGAATAACTCAGCAGGACAGGCATCGTCTCTGGATAATGAAGGGTGTCAACCCAATACATTACCCATTCCTTCTCTCCAGAGATGCTGCCTGTCCCGTTGAGTTCCTCCAGCATTTTGTGTCTCTCTTCGGTATAAACCAGCATCTGCAGTTCCTTCCTAAACATTATTTACACATAGATTTACTGGGTCGCTGTCTTGGTAGCAAGGCTTCTAATGTGCCCCATTGACCAAAAAATGCCAATTTTCCTTGCCCCATTACAGGAAGCATGTGGAGGCTCTGGAGAGGATGCAGGAGAGGTTTACCAGAATGCTGCCTTGGTTAGAGTGTATTAGCTACACGGAGGGGTGGGACAATCTTGGATTGTTTTCTCTGGAGCATTGGAGGCCATGGGGAAACCTGAAATAAGTATGTAAAATGATGAGAGGCATAGATAAGGTAGACTGTCAGAAACTTTTTCCCAAGATGGGAATGCACATTGGAGGGCGCAGCATTAAGGTGAGAGAGGCAAAATTTAAAGAGGATGTTCGGGACAATTTTTTTGTTTTTACACAGAGTGGTGAGGCCTGGAACAGGCTGGCAGGGGTGGTGGTGGTGGCAGATACAATTGTGGCATTTAAGAGGATTTTAGATAGGCATTTGGATATACAGGGAATGGAGGGACACAAATCATGTGCGGGAGTGCAGATTAGTTTAGCCTGAGATCATGTTCCGCACAGACATTGTGAGCATTGGCTTGTTCCTGTGCTGACCTGTCATATGATCCATATATGATTAATAATACATTAATATGTAATACATTAAATTGAAGATAAGGGGGGATATAAATAATCGTTTACTTATTTATCTATTTATTCACTTCTCTATGTTCTAGAAATCCCTGTAAAGCGTCTTTGAGTGTTTGAAAAGCGCTATATAAATGTAATGCATTATTATTATTATTATTATATAATCTGTCCGCTCTTACCTGAACTTAGAAGGAGGACAATTGTACTGTGGGATAAGAGTTGAAGGTGGTTGACCTGCAGAGGATAGAACTAGCTGCCATGAGTATATCTTCAACGCCTTGTGTAATCTGACTTTGCGTTTGTTCACCGATTTTTAAATTTAAAAGGATTTGTCAGCATGTGAATATATTCTGCCCTGTAGTGGCAGGGCTTCAGTCCTTGTCTGTAGTGCTACAGAATTCATATTATTAGAAAGCGGTGACAGCAACAAGATGAGATGGACCACTATCAGGAAGCAGGGTGTAAACTCCTTCTACATCTGTCCCATGCAGCAAACATAATAGATTGCATGAAGTTCAGTCAGACTAAACTAATAATGCAACGTTACACAGAGGTTACAGCAGAAAAATTCAAACGGTGTAATGCCCAAACACTTAATGTATCATCCCCGAACCACTAATGTCAGCAAAAGGTGAACAAGTGGCATTTGAGAGCAGTCCTCAGAACCTTAGGCAGGGGAGCACCTTTTCCTTTGTGGCCCCAAGCTTGGGCTCATTTTAAGAACATAGAACAGGATAGATCCTTCATCCCACATGTCTGTGCCAAATATGATGCCAAATTAAACGCATTTCTTCTGCCTGCATGTGATCCGCCTTTCCCTCCATTTCCACATGCCTCTCTGTAAGCTTCTTAAACACCACTATCATATCTGCCACCAACCCTGGCAGCCTTTACCAAATCCAAGGTTATTGTGCCTAATGTTTCCTCTGGAGAAACCAGAACAATAACGTGATTGTTGAGTGTCCTCTCATATCTTTAAACTTTTCCCTCTCAACTTAAAGTCTTTACTCTTTGACATTTCCATCCTGGGGAAAAAGGTTCTGACTGTCTGCCTCTCATACTTTTATAAACTTCCATCAGGTCTCCCCTCAGTCTCCAAGTTTGTCAACCTCTCCCGACCTCTAGTCCAAGTAGCATTCTGGCAAACCTCGACAACAAAACACGAAGTGCTGGAGTAATTCAGCAGATCAGGCAGCATCTGTGGAGGACGTGGATTGGCAATGTTTTGGGTCTGGACCCTTCTCCAGTCTGACGCATTTCGCGTATTGTTCATTTAAAACAGGATTGGCGCACTGTGCTTCAGCTGAAAAAAGATTTTACTCATTCAATAAACATGCACCAGGAAATACCTAAAGCTTGCGAGAGATATACAAAGCATCGAAAGGTTCGATGGAGCTTTCATTCAACTCAGATAAATTTTGAATAATAAGTGGTTTATAGATGCATGATGTCACACAAATCCGATCAACGTTTATATCACTTGGCTCCAACTTTAAATAACTGTGTTGCTTTTTCAAGAAAACCACACCATCTTTGAAATTACTTGCTAATGTAGAACCTTAATCTGATATTTGACTAATCCTAACCTAGTGTGAAATTACAGTTATGTTTATCATGGAATAATGCACTTCAATTAAATTTCAACATGCTCTGTGAAATCAGTTTAACTTTACTCTATCCATTGCATTCAAAGACTTCTGTTTAGGATAAGAGAAGGAGATGAAACGAAGCACTCTATGTAAATTCCAAAGGGTTAATGAACTAATTCTTCGAGTGAATGGGTCAGATTGATAATTTGCATTTTCTTTCATAAACCCATTTCAAGGAGAGAAAGTAATAACGTACACTGATAGAATGCATGTTTTAGGTCAAATCAAGTCCACACTTGCTGACAAAGCACACCTTTGATTGATTCCGTTGACTGAAGATGAATCGAGCATTAAAAAAATGTTATGTTCAAAATATCAAGACAGCCAGACTGAAAACACTTATGCTGGTTCTCTTTCTACCATTCTTACAAATTTCATACTTGGGAAATATTAAAGTCAACCCTTTCTTTAAACCCTCATTCATGGCTTCATTCAGATTTAACTTGCTCTGGGTCAGTAGAGGCCCGTTTTAACTGGTTAGCAAGAAAGTAAGCAAGGCGATTAAGGTTGAGAGACAATGCAGAGAGGGAGGTCTGAGTATTTGTAGAAGATATTTCTATTACAAATCCTCCATGCAATACTCAGTGGCATCTCAAAGGTCAAGTTTGTTGAAATCATGACAGCACATATTAGTTTTTGTGTCACCGGATGCAGATGTGGAAACAGTCCCTGTTGCACTCCCGCGAGTGTGCATCATGAGATCTCTCTGATCAAAGCATTGGCTATTAATGAACTAAGTCTATCTTGGCAACCGTCCAACAGCCAATCAGTTGGAGGTGCTGGGAGTTTATGTGACTCAGAGCAAACAATTTACTGAACGTTAGAAAGTTAATTTAGCAAACAGGATCTGTTTAAAGAGCAGAGGAAACTACAACATTGCCCAGGAAAACCAGTATAATCCCCCCCCCCCCCCCCAATATTACAGAGTGGAAATTCTCTCTATATAAATGTTGTTCATTAGATTAGCCTCGATCGCTGACGGTAGTCACTAAACATGAATGCCAGACCAATTGCCGTCACTCTACTCAGTTTAAATTCAGAAACAAGGGACTGCAGATGCTGGTTAACAAAAGAAGAGTAGCTCAGCGGGTCAGGCAGCATCTCAGGAGAATATGGATAGCAACATTTTGAGTCAGGACCCTTCTTCAGACATTGTATGGGGAAGGGGGGGGGAGAAAGCTGGAAGAGAGGAGGGGCAGGAGAAAGCCTGGCAGGTAATAGGCCGACACAGGTGAGAAGGGTTATTTGATGGGCAGATGATTGGAAAAAGGCCAGAGATGAAAAGAGAAAATGTGAGACAAAATGATTGAAGACTTACAAATTGTGAAGCTAGAGGAAAAAATGTAGGTTGAAGGGTAGGGGGTGGGGAGAAATAGGTGCGAGTCTAGGTGGGGCATATGTTGGCTATCCATGTTTTCCTGAGATGCTGCCTGACCCGCTGAACTACTCCACCACTCTGTATCTTCCTTAGTTTGTATGTAGTCAACCACAGAAGTGCACCAAGCAAGAGACTTAGACTTCTCAAAGAGTAAATGTTATATTTCACATCAAAGCTCTTGTATGTGCAGTGGTTTTGGTGGGACTTTGCTATGACTTGTATTTCCTTACAATATGAGAAAGTTTAGGGGAGACTTGAGGAGAAGTAATGTGTAGGAAGGAACTGCAGATGTTGGTTTAAACCGTTTGTAGGATACACCAAAGATAGACACAAAATGCTGGACCAACTACATTGGTTCTATATCTCTCTATATATCGCAGTCTATATCTCTCGTTTGCCTCTCCCCTGACTCAGTCTGAAGAAGGGCCTTGACTCAAAACGTCACCCATTCCTTCTCTTCAGAGATGCTGCCTGACCCAGAGTTATTCCAGCATTTTATAATAATAATAATAATAATAATAATAATAATAATAAACATTTATTTTTTATAGCGCTTTTCCAAATGCTCAAAGACGCTTTACAAAAACAGTCAAGACATAAAAACAAACAGACAAACTATCCTGACGGAGAAGCGGCGAACAAATAGCGCCAGCATCCTCTCACGTCAGGGTCCGGCAGTAGACAATAAAGAACACAAGGCACACAATTACAATTTTTAACACAAACAGCCATCACAGTGATTGCTCCAGGCACACCCTCATTGTGATGGAAGGCAAAGAAAAGTCTTATCTCCTCCTCATTCTTCTCCCGTGGTGCCACGAGGCGATCGAGGCTCCCGACTTTTGAAGCCCCCACCGGGCGATGGAAAGTCCCAGGGCCGAGCCGAGCAGGCCGATGAAGGTCCTGAGCCCCCACCGGGCGATGGAAAGTGCCGCGGCCAGGCCACGCAGGGCGATGAAGGGCCTGTGAGCGGGTCAATCAAACCTCGCGCTTCGGGGCGGTCGAAGCTGCTACGGCTGGAGTTCCCGAAAGCCGGTCGCCAGCCAGGAACCTGCGAGCTCCCGATGTTGCGGTCTGCAGGGCCCACGGCCGAAGCCTCCGAGATGGTAAGTCCAGGCCCTGCGACCGGAGTCTTCAAGGTCGATCCCAGCTGGAGGCCGCCGACTCCACGGTGTTAGGCCGTAGCACGAACGGAGACACAACACGGTAAAGGTCGCATCTCCGTTGAGGAGGAGATTAGAAACAAAGGTTTCCCCCACCCCCTCACTAACCCCCACATATACAGTTAAAAATAAATCAAAAGAAACATTTAAACGTAACAAAGACAAAAACAAAAAAAAAGACAGAGAGACTGCCGGTGAGCCGCAGCTGCAGAACGCAGCCACGGTACCATCCATTGGTTGGATTTTGTGTCTAGTTTAGGATGTTGCATGGCCCTTTCCTTCTTCTTGATCTATAGTAGGGATATTGCAAACACCTCAGAAAAAACCCCCATCATAAAGACAAGGTCAGAATTATTTAAGAAATTAATATTTACTGATTGTAATCATTCATCTCCAGCCTTTGCAACTTCACCCAACTGCCAATTCACCTCACTCCCCTCCCCCGCACTTCATCTGTATCCACCTATCACTTGCTGGCTTTGCCCCAGCCCCGCCTCTTTTGTGTTTTTCCAGCCTTTTGTTTTTAACTGAGGGCAATCTGCCTACCAGGGAGCAGGGGAAATGTGCAGGAAGGAACTGCAGATGCTGGTTTACACAGAAGATAGATATAAAATGCTAGAGTAACTCAGCCAGAGAGCAGGGCTAGATTTTTTTTAAAAGGTCAATTTTATCCTACTGTGAGTGAAACCTTACGAAACTTAAATGTGAAAACAGTGAATAAAAAAGCTTACTTCATAGCTTTGTGTGAAAATCAGAATAATGATCACAAAGGAATTGATTTAAATGAACTGATTTACAGTTTGCAAGATGGAATAAAGTGCAAATCTTCAGTGATTGAATGAAAATTACAGCTCGGGGAAATAATGTATCTGCTTATCTCTGAAAACTACTGCCCTTCAACTGTTTAAAGTTTTGAAGATGTTAAACAGCACTATTTAACTATAATTTGATTTTCACTTCTATAATCTCTTTAAGATTCAAGATCAAGATTCAAGATAGCTTTATTTGTCATCCAAAAAAACGAAATTCCGGCACCCACAGTCCAACAATAAAAGCATTAACTTAGGCAGATTACACAATAAAGCATTAAAGTAGGCAAATTACACAACCCCAAAAACACAACAAAAACAAACCATCCATCACAGTGAGTCTCCTCCAGTCCTCTCCTCACTGTGATGGAAGGCCACAATGTCTTTTCCCTTCCCCTGCCGTCTTCTCCCGCGGTCAGGTTGTTGTGGTTGCAGGCCGCGCCTGACGGTGAAAGGTCCGCAGCGGGCCGACCCAAGCCCCGCGATCCGGGGCGGGCGAACACGCTGCCACTGTTGCTGCACGTCGGGGCGGTCGTGGCTCCCGACATTGAAGCCCCCGCCCAGCAGAGAAAAATCCCGCGGCCTATGTCCGTGACCCAAGCCCCGCGACCCGGGGCGGGCGAACACGCTGCCGCTGCCGGAGCTCCCGATGCCGGCATCCACACGGCCCGAGCCTAAGGCGAGTCGCAGCCGCTCCCGCAGCCTCCGAAGACGGCCGGCTCCGCTGATGGTAAGTCCGATCCGCGGGCTCTGCGAACCAGAGCCCTGGAGGCCGCCAGCTCCAGGAGTTGGGCCGATGGTAGGCCGCAGCAGGAACGGAGACACGGCCCAGAAAACAAAGGTCGGGTCTCCGTTCGGAAGGGACACATATTTACAATTTTACAGTTCCCCCCCTCCCCCCCACACCCACACATAGTACACAAACACAAAAACACGACATCACATCGACAATTAAGACACAAAAATACAACAAAACACAAAGACAAATGGACCGCAGGTAAGCCGCAGCTGCTATGGCAGCGCCGCCATTTTGGGACATTTAAGATGCTCAAAGCCCATCTGATACAATGGAAAGGAAGCACTCTTTGTTTCTTTTCCATTGTAATCAGGTATAAAGTGATAAATAGCTGTAGAAAGTGATTTGGCTCTCGGGCTAATACATGTAGCCCTCACCAGCTGGTGTGGATGGTTTTGAACGGGGGCCAAGATACATGCTGTGTTGGATCCAGAACTTGGGGAAGTTTCCAGCTCATACAGGCTGAGGCTTTGAAGAATGTGAGATGCCCTTAACCTTGACATCCTATTTATGTTTTACATACTCAAGGTTATACTGCAAATAAAGAGCAGCATCAAAATTCAATTATCAAATCCCATTATCATTGCTCGTAGAATGATATAAATAAAATACAAAAGTTAGCACTAATCCCTGACAGCTGACCAAACTGAAGATGAACTAGGCCAATCACCAAAGAAACAGCTTCAGGTTCAGTAAGGCAAGTAAGATTAAGTAGAAATAAGATTTGCCTTCACAATGACATATGCTGGATCGGTTTGGATAAATCGCATAATTTGGACGACAAAGGATTTTCCAGACAAACAATAGGCCTTAATGTAGGCACAATATGCTGGAGTAACTCAGTGGGTCAAGCTGCATCTCTTGAGAAAAGGAATAGGTAACGTTTCGGGTCAGAACCCTTCTTCAGACTGCAGAGGGTAGTCTGAAGAAGGGTTCCGACCCGAAACTTCACCTTTTCCTTTTCTCCAGGGATGCTGCCTGAGCCTCGGAGTTTCTCCAGCATTCTGTGTCTATCTTCGGTATAAGCCAGCATCTGCAATTCCTTCTTACACATTTTACTTACAAACCCGCACGTCTTTGGGATGTGGGGGGAAATCGGAGCACCCGGAGAAAACCCATGTGGTCACAGAGAATGTGCAAACTCCAGACACCAGGTCCAGACATCCAGGTCTGTGGAGCTGTGAGGCTGCGGTTCTACCAGCTGCACCACTGTGCTGCTAAATCTTGTTCATTCTGATACAAGCAAGAGAGTAGAATGGGCGATCAATTTGCAGAACTAACACCAGGAGAAATGGTTTATACCCCTTCACTGGATACACAAAGTCTGTATTCATCTACAAGGTGGTGCAGCGGCAGAGTTGCTGCCTTACAGCGCCACAGGACCCGGATTCGATCCTGACTAGGGGTGCTGTGTGGGTGGTGATTGTGCGTTCTCCCTGTGACCGCGTGGGTTTTCTCTGGATGCTCCGGTTTCCTCCCGCGCTCCAAAGACGTACAGGTCTGCAGGTTAATTGGCTACTGTAAATTGTAAAATTGTCGCTAGTGTGTAGGATAGTGCTGCACTATAAGGGGCAATTGTTGGTCGGTGCGGACTCAGTGGCCCGAAGACTAAAAAGATTAGAGCATTACTCTTTTTAAAAATAATACGGACTAATTTGGTTTTCAGTAATTTTTATATATTATGTTTGTCATTTTCATATTCAGGCAACCACATTATAGTTTCCACAAAGGACTGCCTGGCAATTTAATGGCTGATTTTGTTCCCAGTCCCAGCAATGTCACCCACAACACAATATTTCACAGCATGAGGTACTATGGGATGAACACGTTCAAAGCCGGCCCACCTGTGGTTTGTTTATCTCTAGTTTGGAGTTTTCCCCTCTCAGCTAATAATGATTCTCCAACCATAATAGCTCTTCAGGGTGATTATGATTCAATGGAGTTATTAACTGGCCATTAGAACAGCAGGGGGGTGGGGGAAGCTTATGTGAAATCCTCAATGATAAATTCCAGCATTAATTTCTCGCGTGAAGACCAAATTAAAACTAGTTTTAATGAAGAAGCCCTGCTAAAGTGCGCACAGAAGCATATTCCATTCAAATAACTCATGTGGGAAAGTCTCCCACCATCAGTATACCTCGTGATGGACAGAAGGCAGCAGATGACAACTACTTATTAAAGACAGGGGAACTCTGCATCGCAAGAGGATTAGCACCAAAGGAAGATAGATTTAAAGTAATTAGAAAAATTACAGGGACAATGGGAAATTATTTTTATGCAGTAGATCCCTGTACTGGTTAAAGTAGGGAAGAACCAGGTTCAATAACAATTTTCAACAAGGAATTAAATATGCCCTTGTAATGGAAATAACAATGTAGGGTTACAGGCTTACGAGGGACTTATTGGTTTGCTTTCAGAGAGATTAAAGTCCCCCTGCACTTTAAGATTCTGATTTTAAGATAAGCTGACTCCCACTGAAAGAGAAAGTGGGAGTTAAGTAGAGAACGTGAGAAATAATCAGAGGGGTTCACTCTGGTGGAGTCATTAGCAACAATCACAATGTTTGACCATTGATCCCTTCACCATAGTTTGCTGTGAGAGTGATGAGAACACTCCACAGCAAGTGGAATGGTTGATTGGAAGCACAGTGACAACACCCAGCAAGGAAAAGAACAAAAGATTATTTAATAAATCTGTAATTGCATAGATCTATACTTATTGTGCAGCTCTGCCATTTTCAGATTCCAAACAAATGTATTTTGTGTAAACGAAATTTGCTTTTTCTGATTGCTTACAGTCTGGACAATGTGAAAGAACACCGGCTGTCAAAACAGCTGCATTGTTACAGATCTGGTTATTCTCTCTTATAGCTGTGTGTGCTCAGTGAAAGAGCCATTGGCTTCATTTAAACAAAGAAAGAGATATTCAAGATAGACACAAAGTGCTGAAGTAACTCAGCGGGTCAGGCAGTATCTCTGGAGAAAAAGGTTGAGATCCTTCTTCAGACTGATAGGGAGGATGGGGGGGGGGGGGGGGGTGAGGGGGTGGAGCTGGAGGCAAGAAAAGATCTGGATGAATCAGTGCCAGCAACAGATGACCTCAGGCATGGCGGTGCCTGGTCGGCCAATTGTTGGGTTGGGAAGGTGTGATCTAGGGATGCCAACTATCTCACTACCAAATAAGGGACAAGGTGATGTCACCGCATCATGCCCCATGTGACACCCAGCCAGCAGCCACGTGCTCCCGCTCCACCAATGGCAGCCGCCCGGCTGGGAGGCAGGTTGCTAAGCAACCTCCGTCAGGCGGCGCCCAGGCCTCCGGGCCTAAACTGTCCGGAAGGTAGACTCAAATTTTAACCAGCATCTGCAGTTTTTTTTCCTACTACACTGTCTGGACCTACAGCATCTGGGCCTACAGCGCCCCCCGGACCTAATACGGGACAAGGGCGGTCCCATACGGGACAAACCAATTTAGCCCAAAATCCAGGATGTCCCGGCTAATATGGGACAGTTGGCAGCCCTAGTGTGATCTCAAGATGGATACATTGATGTGAACTGTGGAGCAATTGGGGTAGAGGAGGGGACATGGGAGAAAGGGAGTGTTAGTAGAAGTTATTTAAAATGAAAGATTTCAATATTAATACCGCTGGGTTGTAAGCCACCCAAGCGAAATATAAGGTGCTCTTCCTCCTGTTTGCGTGAGGCCTCAAGCTGGCAATGAATGAGATCCAGGACAGAAAGATCAGAATGGGAATGGGAAAAGGGAGTTAAAATGGTTAGCAACTGGAAGATCCAGTAGCCCTCGGCTGCAGAAATTATTACATCACCCAACACATGACCCACATCCCAATCCATTACGTCATTTTCTCAGTCCCATTTTACCCTTCCCAGGGCTATCTGGTGGCAGGTTATTTTTCTGGAAAATCATAAGCATTTACTTCTTAAAAAAACATAATTATAACTAAAATCAAAAGCATTAATTGAAACAGTTTTCCCTTTCCTGGTAACACCATACACTGACTTCTTCGGAAGAAGGGAGACTTCTTCACGAAGCCATAACAGAGCAGCAGCTCCCACTTCTATAGTTGATTTACAATAACTCAGCACAATCAATTCACTCATAAGTTAATGTGCGAAGTGGAAAATACCTGCATTTGTGTATAACACTTCTTCCACATTTTGGACTCACGGAATTTTATATGTTGGGAACATCAGTCCAGGGGGGCACCTAAGTGCTGGCGTGCTCAATCCCCTTCTCTACTCTTTCCATACACATGACTATGTAGTCAGCCATGGCCATGTTTAAATTCACCAATGATACCTCTATCAATGAATGAATAAAAGGTAAGGATGAGTTAGAGTGCAGGCGGGAGATCACTAATCTGGTTGAACACTTGAACATGATGATTAACACCAGCAGTACCTAAATAGTGAACACGGAGTTCATACTACCGGGCACTTCATCCTGCTGTTGATTATAAAGAAGTGGTGATGCACAAATCAATGACATTGAGCTAATCAGCTATTTTAGTTCATGTTTTGTGAATCAATGTAAAGGGCTTTTACTTTTTACCCAATGGTATATTCCATAATTCATATTTCATAATTCTGAATAAAGGTCTGAAGAAGGGTTCAGACCCGAAACATCACCTAGTCTGAAGAAGGGTTCCGACCTGAAGGGTCAGCCATCCTGTTTCTCCAGAGATGCTGCCTGAACCACTGAGTTACTCCAGCACTTTGTGTCTATATCTTCCATAATTTGTTATTTGGACAGAGTAAATTACAGACACCCAGTACTAGAGTGGAGATTATTAGCAAGTTCAGTTCCATTCATTTGTTTAAACCATATCATGAAAGGGAGTTGTAACATACATGGGAGATGCTGTTGTAAACATACAATCATAAGATCACAGACAATCATGAATTCGGCAGTGATTGCTAGTGTTTCTAGATCAGAAACTCCAGTTTCCACTCCTTTCCAAACCTGAGCAAGTAAACAAAGCTGAAGTTTCAGTACAAAGAAAGGGATGGTAAATTATTGGAGGCAGCACACATTGCAAGCTAAACATTCCACATTATTACTCAAAAAAGACCAGAAGAGTTTTACCCGTGTTTTAGTCAAAATTTATTGCTTGAATAACATCCCCTCTGTGAGCCAATTAACTCTGTTTTTATTTGCAGCAGTGCCTATGGTTCGGAAGAAATTAATTGCCCTTGTATTAATTTGGAACATGCCAATATCTTCAGAAAGACCACAGATCCCACTTGAGCCAAGCTTTTTACCTAAGCTACTTTACTTGGAAGTTACTCCATTTTATCATCAGTTAACACGAGAAAAAAATTCTAACAATCCGCACTGGATTCCCACAATTTAGAATCTGCATCCCATGTTTTAGTGGCCTAGTTTAATTTGAAGTAGCTACCTGACAAGGTTCTTGAAATGAGTTCAGATTTACCCAGGGTCTCTGTTGTGATATTGCTGGGACTACTTTGTGTATCCAAGAACTTCTTTGTATGCCTGTGTATATGTGATTGGTGTGATTAGGCAGTCACTCTGGATCCAGGCGGCCTTGGAATAAACAGCCTGGAGTTAAGCTCCACCATGATAACATCTTAAACATGTGTACTCGTGGTCCATCCAGAGTCACAACAAAGGTACAACAAGTACCGGACCACGAAGTACAACATGGTGGCAGCGGTTTGGGTGTTTCGCCTAGAAAAGGAAAACAAGAAAAACCCCAAGAAAAAAAGTTAACAAGTGCGTAAAAACAAACAAAAAAGAAGGTTAACAAACAGGAACCCAGCACAAAGGTTAACAGGAAGAAAAGATAGAGCCCTGAAGAACGAAAAAAGTTTCCCGCTCGGTAAGGGGCCAATATATGTAGGTATACTTACCTGCTCAGTAGTCAGCGGCGAGCTGCCGACGTGACGCTGCAAGCTGCTGAGGGCGGTGTGTGAAGGCCCACATCGCGCCCCAGCACCTGTGCAGGCCCGAGATTGGGAGCCTGCGACTGCTTCGCGGGGGAGAGACCGGAGGCGACCGGGAGACCCGACACACACGGAGGTGTGCGGTGACCGGGGAAGACCGGGAGACCCGACACACACGGAGATGTGCGGTGACCGGGGAAGACCGACACCCACGGAGGTGTGCGGTGACCGGGAGAGCCCCGGGGGAGGCTGACACCCACGGAGGTGTGCGGCGACCGGGAGAGCCCCGGGGGAGGCTGACACCCACGGAGGTGTGCGGCGACCGGGAGACCCGACACCCACGGAGGTGTGTGGTGACCGGGGAAGACCGACACCCACGGAGGTGTGCGGCGACCGGTAAGACCGACACCCACGGAGGTGTGCGGCGACCGGGGGGGGGCTGACACCCACTGAGGTGTGCGGCGACCGGGAGAGCCCTGGAGGAGACCGACACCCACGGAGGTGTGCGGCGACCGGAGGGGGTCGGCGACCGGAGGGACCGACCACCCGCGGAGGTGCGGCGGCCGGTAAGGCCGAGGCACTAAATACTCACCCAGGCGAGTCGACCGTAGAGTCGGGACGGCCCTGGGCCCGAGGCAGCGGCAGCGCGTTGGAATTGCGCGGCAGCTGCCGGGAGCACCTGTGGGCGGAGCCGGGGAGCACCTGTGGGCGGGGCCAGCGGCAGTGCGTTCGAAAAGTTGAGTGACAGCTGCCAGGGAGCACCTGTGGGCGGGGCCAGAGCGCACTGCAGCGGAGGCGCAATCGCACCGCGATTACAGCAGTGCCAGCCCAGCAGTGGGAGCCCAGCAATGGGAGCCCAGCAGTGCCAACCCAGCAGTGGGAGCCCAGCAGTGCCAGCCCAGCAGTGGGAGCCCAGCAGTGCCAGCCCAGCAGTGGGAGCCCAGCAGTGCCAACCCAGTAGTGGGAGCCCAGCAGTGGGAGCCCAGCAGTGCCAGCCCAGCAGTGGGAGCCCAGCAGTGCCAACCCAGCAGTGGGAGCCCAGCAGTGCCAACCCAGCAGTGGGAGCCCAGCAGTGCCAGCCCAGCAATGGGAGGCCAGCAGTGGGAGGCCAGCAGTGGCAGGCAAATCATGGTGGTGGAGCATCTAGAGCCTACACTACGTTTGATCTACACAGCACGTCTTCTTGAGGGGAAGATATGGAACAAAATGAATATTTTGTGTTTAATGACCTGTGTAGTGATCTGTGTAATGAAAGCTTAATGTATTATATTTGATGCTTTTGTATAAATGTATATATCTGTGGAGTGACCACACGGAGATGAGTGAAATTCCGCAGAGGAGTGACCACCATGATGGCGAAAAAAAGCAATTGTGTTTAATTGTGTTTAGTTGTGTTATTGGTTTTGTTTGCAAAAAGCAATGGTGTTTTGGTTTTGTTTATTAAATATATTTTAGCCCTCGAATGGTAAAGAAAACAATTTTATATAAGACAAGGGGGATGTTGTAATATATAAGACAAGGGGGATGTTGTGATATTGCTAGGACTACTTTGTGTATCCAAGAACTACTTTGTATGCCTGTGTATATAAGTGATTGGTGTGATTAGGCGGTCACTCTGGATCCAGGCGGCCTTGGAATAAACAGCCTGGAGTTAAGCTCCACCATGATAACATCTTAAATATGTGTACTCGTGGTCCTTCCAGAGTCACAACAAAGGTACAACAAGTACCGGACCACGAAGTACAACAGTCTCGACCCCTAGAGATGCTGGTTTATAAAAAAGGACACAAAGTGTTGGAGTAACTCAGCAGGTCAGGCAGCATCTCCGGAGAACATGGATAGGTGACAATGTGAGTCGGGAGTTCTCGGGACTTTCTTCAGACTGAGTGTGGGGGGAGTAAGCTGGGAGAATGGAGAGGCAGGACAAAGTGTGGCAGGTAATAGGTAGACAGAGGCCAGGGCTTTTTTTTGATGGGAAGATGTTTGGAATAAATGCCAAAGATTAAAACCAAAGGTGTGAACACAAGGATTGGAGAGTTGTGAATTGTGAAGCCAGTGGAAGGAATGTGGGTGTTGGGGGAAGGGAAGAAATAGGTGTGTGGCCAAGTGGGACACAGGGGTGAAGGGAGGGAGGTGAGGGAGGGTTTGTTGGGTTTGTTGGGTTACCTAAAATTGGAGAATTCAATGTTCATAGCATTGGTTGTAAGCTACCCAAGCCCACAGAGATATTGCCTGACCCATTTGAATTACTCCAGCACTTTGTGTTTTGCTCAAGATTCCAGCATCAGCTGTTTCTCCATTTTGCCTAGAGTATTTTGAGCGTCACCTACCATTAACACTGCATCCGTCATTTTTTTCCCCTTTAAATCGGCTTTCACTAAAGCACAGCCTGCCTTCTTGCAACCTAGTCATTATTTTAAACGCCACTTTGCTGTGATTTCCACTGATGAAAAGCATCGGCAGTCGTTGCGAGATGTGAAGCTGATTGAACTGCACGAGCCCACCTTGACTTTCAGTGGACCTTTAACTTTCCGACAACACTAAATTATAATGGGAAAAGAGCGCTGACTCTCACATTAGCACTCGGGCAGTAGATGTGGGTAATCACCTTCCACATACCCCGAGCAAAATCGGGCAATTTCAATACCGCTCATTAGCCAGCATCATTTAAAGAGGATGATTGCACAGCTGACTTTACCTCCAGTAAGATGATTGCAGCACAGAAATGAAAGCGTCTTCTTTATTGCTTCCTGTGACTGCTGCTGATTTCAGCTGAGTTCTTGCAAAAATCAATACACAGAAGCTAATGAAAAAGTACAGACACATACAAGCAATTCACTGGCAAGTAGGAGGCTGGTCGTCACCGAGATCCAGTCCCTACTCCCTGAAACCAGTCTTTGTGGCAATGGTCCTCATTCCCGGGCGGCACAGTGGCGCAGCGGTAGAGTTGCTGCCTTACAGCGCCAGAGACCCGGCTTCGATCCGGACTACAGGTGCTGTCTGTATGGAGATTGCACGTTCTCCTTGTGACAGTGTGGGTTTTCTCCGGGTGCTCCTGTTTCCGCCCACATTTCAAAGCCGTGCAGGTTTGTAGGTTAATTGGCTTCGACAAATTGTTCCTAATGTGTAGGATAGAACTAGTGTATGGGTACTCACCGGTCAGTGCAGACTCGCTGGGCCGAAGGGCCTGTTACCATGCTGTATCTCTAAACTCAACTGAACTAAACTCCTGCAGTTTGCTTGCAGCTCACCACCTTGATCATAGGAAAGCCCGACCACCCTTGCCAGCATTTTCCCACCTGTGCTCCTCCATATAAATGTGGGGCAGGGTTCGTTGCCACAGACACTGGGATATGTGCAAACAAAGGAAAACTGACACCAACAAATGAAGAAATCAAAACCTGGAAATTCCCAGCAGGATGGGTAAATTCTGATCGAGAGTTAACAGTTAATTAATAGGTATGGAGAGAAGGCAGGTACAGGATACTGAGTTGGATGATCAGCCATGATCATATTGAATGGCGGTGCAGGCTCGAAGGGCCGAATGGCCTACTCCTGCACCTATTTTCTATGTTTCTATTTGGGAAATGTTTAGTTTATGGTTACAGCACGGAAACAGGCCCTTCGGCCCACCGAGTGCACGCCAACCATCGATCACCGGTTCACACTAGTTCTATAGTATCCCACTTTCTCACCCACTCCTTACACACTGGGGGCAATCTACAGAGGCCTATTAATTTTTTTAAGCTTATTTTAGTTTACTAATCTACAAACATGCACATTTCTGGGATGTGGGAGGAAACCGTAGCACCCGGAAGAAACCCATGCAGTCACAGGGAGAAGTGCAAACTCTAAAGAAACAGCACCCGAGGTCAGGATCAAACCCAGGTCTCTGGTGCTGTGAGGCAGCAGCTTTACCAACAGCGCCACGATGCAGTCCTTCTGAACTATTTTTTACAAATAGCTTTAAACTCCACTCAACTGCGAGAGTTTAGTTGAGTTGAGTTTAGAGTTTAAAAAACCTAATTGAAACACACAGAATAGTGAAAGGTTAGGATAGAGTGGATGTGGAGAGGATGTTTCCATTAGTGGGACAGTCATTAGAGGTCATAGCCTCAGAATTGCAAGCTGTTCTTTTAGGAAGGAGATGGGGAGAAATTTGTTTAGTCAGAGGGTGGAGAATCTGTGGATTTCTTTGGCACGGAAGGCTGTGGAGGCCAAGTCAGTGGATATTTTAAAGGCAGAGATAGATTCTTCACTTTGTACGGGTGTCAGAGGTTATGGGGAGAAGACAGGAGAGTGGGGTTAGGAGGGAGAGATAGATCAGCCATGATTGAATGGCGGAGTAGACATGATGGGCCGAATGGCCTAATTCTACTCTTATTCCTTATGACCTTAAAAATCAAAACCTGGGTTGTTTTTTAATGCAAATTTCCTTTTTTTACATTTCCATTTCTGATGACTGGTGTTCGTGGATTTTTTGGGGGGTTTGTTTGTAGTTTTAGAGATATGTCTGTGAAAACAAAAGAGGTGATAGCGATCTAGAGCAAACAAGAAACAGCAATAGGAACTGGTCTGATAGACAATAGACAATAGGTGCAGGAGTAGGCCATTCAGCCCTTCGAGCCAGCACCGCCATTCAATGCGATCATGGCTGATCACTCTCAATCAGTACCCCGTTCCTGCCTTCTCCCCATACCCCCTCACTCCGCTATCCAGCTCTCTCTTGAAAGCATCCAACGAACTGGCCTCCACTGCCTTCTGAGGCAGAGAATTCCACACCTTCACCACTCTCTGACTGAAAAAGTTCTTCCTCATCTCCGTTCTAAATGGCCTACCCCTTATTCTTAAACTGTGGCCCCTTGTTCTGGACTCCCCCAACATTGGGAACATGTTTCCTGCCTCTAATGTGTCCAATCCCCTAATTATCTTATATGTTTCAATAAGATCCCCCCTCATCTAAGAGTGGGAAAGAGTGCCTGGAAATGACTAAACCTTTACTCTACCATCCTGCACAAATCATTCTGGGTGGTGTTGAATTATTATGAAGCGTCTCGACCCAAAACATCACCCATTCCTTCTCTCCAGAGATGCTACCTGAGTTACTCCAGCTTTTTGAGTCTATCTTCATTATTTTCTGTGGGACTGGCTTACATCTTTCAGAAAATTGTCATAGAGTCATAATGTCGTAGATTCATACAAAATGGAAACAGGTCCTTCCACCCAACTTGCCCATGCCGACCCATCTACACTAGTCCCATTTGCCTAGATTTGGCCCATATCCCTCTAAACTATCCATATACCTGTCCAATTGTCTTTTAAATGTTATTATAGTAACTGCCTGAACTAGCTACTCTGGCAGCTCGTTCCACATACCCACCATCCTCTGTGTGAAACAGGTTCCTGTTAAATATTTCCCCTCTCACGTTAAACCTATGTCTTCTGGTTCTTGATTCCTTTTGGGTAAAAAAGACTATGTCTTCGGCGAATTCTGATGTTTTTGCAATTGATCCAGATTTGAATATTGTTATGTAGAAAACCAAAGCAGTTGTCAAATGTACTGAACTGTCAACCTTTGTTATAGGTCCAGGGGAATTCAAATTAAGGTGTTTTGCCGGAGCAATAATAATAGTTAATAATAATAATAATGTGGGTTGTTGTCCCCGCTCGACAGGTTTTAAAAGGGGATCTGACAGGTAAATTTTATTTCTGTTGAGAGCTCTTGATGTCTGGAACGCACTGCTGCAAGTGGTCATGGAATTATATACAATTGCTATGTTAAAGAAGCATTTTAAACAGGTACTTAAACAGGCGAGGCATAGAAGGATATGTTCCTAATATGGAGAAATGAGATTAGTGTAGATGGGCAAAAAAGGTCAGCATGGATGTGATGGAGTGAAGGGCCTGTTTCTGTGGCTATACAACTCTGTTGCTCTGTTTATTAACATTTTATGTTAACATACAGCAACAATGATACAGACATGTTGTCCCTTTCAAAATGATGCATAGTGCTACACTGGAAGACACTCCACCACAGATTCACCAGGCACCCTTGGCTCCAGAGCCTTGCCAGATTATCTGTTTTGCCGGAGCAATAATAATAGTTAATAATAATAATAATGTGGGTTGTTGTCCCCGCTCGACATGTTGATTTATCCAGAGAACAAGAAGGGAGAAGACAGGAGAGGACGAGAGCACAGTCACAGGCACACAACGTAAAGTCAAAGGGCACGGCAAACCGTGATCGGCTGCTATTCAGGGACTGCTTTGCAGCGCTCTCTGTCAGTACCACTGCCGGGCCCACTCACTTTAGTTTAGTTTAGTTTAGTTTAGAGATACAGCGTGGAAACAGGCCCTTCAGCTCTGAGAGTCCGTGCCGACCAGCGATCCCCGCACACTAACACTACCCTACACACACCCTGTAGCAGCATCACGAGGCAGGGGTTTTATTAGCACAACCCCTGTACACCTCTACAACTGAGGACCCGTAACTCTATTGCTGTTAAGGTAGTTGCATTTCACACTTTCATTTCGCACAACTATGGTCTGGTTACAAGGTATTACTGATTATTCATTTAATGTCTTATTGATTATTGCATGTTTATTTGCGCTTTTTGCATTAATGGGCCAGTAAAGCTGCAACAAGTAAGTATTTCATCATTACATTGCTAATACAACAATTAAACACTCTTGACTTGGCTCGTGAATGTTGCCATGAGGATGGTAGGCGACAAGGGCCGAGGGGATTGTCAGGAGCTGTCCAATAAACACCTTCATAAGCGGGCAGAAACTGATCGTGTTAAACAATATCCTCTCATTGCCACAGTCCCAGATGAAATGTTTTCCATCAGGATACTGTGCAGATTACACTAATTAATAAAAATGTAATGCTAATTGGGAGATGACATTAAATGGGCAAACCGAGGCATAATCACAGTAGCTAATGCACAACTCAAGGTTATTCATCTTCGTCCTGCTGCTAGGCACGCCATGGCAGGTCTGGATGATGCACACAGTCATTAATCATTGACTGCGGTTTAGTACTTCTTAGATTACTTTAGAGATAGTGTGGAAACTGGCTCTTCAGCCCACCGAGTCCGTGGCGACCAGCGATCACCCCGTACACTTGCACAATCCTACAACACTAGGGACAATTTACAATTTTACCGAAGCCAATTGACCTACAAACCTGTACGTCTTTGGGGTGTGGGAGGAAACCGGAGAAAACCACACGGTCACAGGGAGAACGTACAAACTCCATACAGACAGCATCTGTAGTCAGGATCAAACCTGGGTCTCTTGTGCTGTAAGACAGTAACTCTACCGCTGTGCCACCGTACTGTTGTTATTCAATATCAGCATCTGAGATTTTACCATCAGAATATTGTAAACAATGGAATGTGTGTGGACTTTGGTTCAGAATTCTCACTAAAACGTTACAGCATTGGCATCTCTACGAATATCATTGGTGAATATACTCCTGTATAACTAGAGGTGCTGAAAAGCACTAGACTAACCTAAGTGAGTCTAGCATCTGGAGCTTCACAGTGGGAGATGGACGAGTGCATGAGCTTTCTGCAAACACAGCCAAGTGGTAGCTGCACAGGAAACGAAGCTCGGATATACAGCCCTTGACAGTCAGTGTGCTGATTGAGGAAGGTTGCTGGCCACCTCCTCCTTCAGGTCCAGCCGCGGTGACTGTACGTCAGGCACAATGCCTTGCTCTATCACAGACCGCAGAGAGTGCAACAGCATCCATCTCCCCCCTGGGTTCCTCACCAGCTGTCCTCGCTTGCCCCGGGTCATGCTACATGGCTGACTTGCTGACACCCTGCCTTCCCAAAGGGACTGGTGCCAGTGACCCTTACAGAGGGCATTTTATCCCTGACAGAGGATGAGGACAATGCCACTAACTGTCCTTGATGCCAAGAAGGTTTCAAGTAAATCAAAGACACTGACAATTTTAATTCAAGAATGAAATTTGCTTTCGTACCTCAAGGGCAGACCAAACTAAATTTATTTTGGTTTTGACAATGCAAATCATATTTCTCTGTCTGTCATATGCAGGAAATACGGCAGCCACACTTCATCAGAGGAATAAAAAACTTTGATTGAAATTCCCATCAGTCTTCAATTTTCCATTGCAAACTATTTCCATTTGATAATTTGATGTTATCTCAACCCAATAATATTCAGGTTCTTCACATTTTCAACTCAAGCCTTTTGCTTTTTTCCCCCAATATCTGAAGAGCCTGGAACCCCTTGGCCTAAAAAATCACAACGGCTCCTATTATTCGGAATTAAACAGCACTGAATCTCGTCCTAACCTACTGTGCGAGCAAATCTCAAAGAGCAAGAAGTTTACATAAGACAGTCAAAGAAAAATGCTTGGAAATCAGATTTCAATTTTTGTAGCTGTTGCCTTCAGCACCAGCATCAAGTTCAGACCCCCTCAAGAAAGATCATCACAAAATTGGACAAATGTACAGTATGTTGAAACACAGAGAGAGGAGTTTGAACCCAGGACCTGCTTCGCTTTATCCTGCCCGTCCTGCCTCCTCTCAACAGCACCCAGAGAAAGCCCACACAGTCATGGTGAGACCATACAAACTCCGTGCAGACAGCACCCGTGGTCAGGATAGAATCCTAGTTTGTGGCGCTGTAAGGCAGCGACTCTACCACTGTGCCACCTTGTGTGGTTTCAATGTGCAGGGATCAGACACAAAATGCCAGGAGCTCAAATCAGAAACAGCAAGGCAAATCTGTACTTTGCAGTGTTAATGTGGCGCGCCAAGAATAGATAATTAATTCTTAGCCCGGCCAAATCAATAAATTCAAATAGGTGAGAGCAATCCCAGTTTTAACAATCTGAGTACTAGTTTTCAATCACATAAGTCAAACACTTGTTATATTAATGGCTGGATGAAAGACAAGTGTGACAGAGTATGTAGAAATGGAGTTTGATTTGCTTCAGACAGCCAGTTGTTAATGTAATCTTATGATGTACATACCTGTCATCTTCTTAATGCAAGCAAAAGATACATTCAGCCAAGTAAAATTACTTGCCTGACTGAACACTTGTATCATCAAAGTTAATGTACAGCCTCCAGAGTCATCAGATTTTCATTAAATTTCATACATTTATTTTCTAAATTTTGTCCTTCCCCTCCATAAAGAGTTTTAAAGCAGCATTAAGCATGTTGCTCGTGGTACCATGAAATGTATCATTTTCAATGACTTTGCACAAATTTGCAATTCTGCAAAACCAATGTATTGTTAATCTCTCAATTTATTTTCCAAAATTGGCATGCGTCCTTTGAAAAAAGCATCGTTCATCAAACATCAGATGAACTGGTGATAATGTATGGTCTACCAAACCTACTGCATTGCCTAATTTACATCCTAAAGTCTCAATCCAATCCCAACTCTTCAGCAATTCAAAGTGGCTGATTTACATCCACTCGCTCTGAACCTACGCTACCTCCTGAACCTACGCTGCACTCCTTCAATAGCAAGAATGTCCTTCCTCAACTCTGATTGATTGATTGAAAGATGCAGCATGAAAAAAGGCCCTTCAGCCCATTGAGTCCCAACCGACCATCGATCGCCCATACTCACCAGTTCTAACTACTATCTACCACATTGGTGACCTTCGGACTATCTTTGATCGGACTTTACTGGCTTTACCTCGCACTAAAGATAATTCCCTCATCATGCATCTGTGCACTGTGAATGGCTCGATTGCAAATCATGTATTGATGATGTATTTCCGCTGACTGGTTAGCAGACAACAAAAGCTTTTCATTGTACCTTGGTTCACATGACAATAAACTAAACTGAACTGATCTATGTTATCCCATTTCGCTTCCACTCCCTACACACATGGGGGAAACTTACAAAAGCCACTTAATCTACAGACCTGCGTATCTTTGGGAATGTGGGAGTAAACTATAATGCTAGAAGGTCACAGGGAGAAAGTCCAAACTACACACAGACAGAGACCGAGGTCAACGTTGACCATAGGCAATAGACAATAGGTGCAGGAGTAGGCAATTCGGCCCTTTGCGCCAGCACCACCATTCACTGTGATCATGGCTGATCATCCACAATCAGTACCATGTTCCAGCCTTCTCCACATATACCGTGACTCCGCTATCTTTAAGAGCTCTATCTAACTCTCTCTTGAAAGCATCCAGAGAATTGGCCTCCACTGCCTTCTGAGGCAGAGAATTCCACAGATTCACAACTCTCTGGGTGAAAAGGTTTTTCCTCATCTCCATTCTAAATGGCCTACCACTTATTCTTAAACTATGGCCCCTGGTTCGGGACTCCTCCAACATCAGGAACATGTTTCCTGCCTCTAGTGTGTCCAATCCCTTAATAATCTAATATGTTTCAATAAGATCCCCTCTCATCCTTCTAAATTCCAGTGTATACAAGCCCAGTCGCTCCATTCTTTCAACATACGACAGTCCCACCATCCCGGGAATTAACCTCGTGAATCTACGCTGCACGCCCTCAATAGCAAGAATGTCCTTTCTCAAATTTGGAGACCGAAACTGTACACAATACTCCAAGTGTGGTCTCACTAGGGCCCTGTACAACTGCAGAAGGACCTCTTTGCTCCTATACTCAACTCCTCTTGTTATGAAGGGCAACATGCCATTAGCTTTCTTCACTGCCACACCGATTGAGCCCGGGTCTCTGGCACTGCGAGGCAGCAGCTCTACCCGCTGCGACACTAACGGTGCAGAAACACCAATGTCAGAAAACAATTTAGAAGCTGAATTTGTTTGAGAGATTGGGGGAATTATGGACTGAAATGAGAACAAAATTTAAGTGTGAACAATCTCCAATAGCAACCTAGTGAGAAGATGAATATAAAGAAAATCTGATTGTGTCATATGATTTTAAACACCAATAACACTAACAGTGATAACATCAAGATGCCATGACCTTGGTACTGCATTGGCCAGGAGAGGGAAATTATTTTTTTTCTTGGAGAGGGTAAGCTGATTACTTTCTCTACAAACTTTTCCAACTCATTCTCACTCTCTTTGTAGACTTGTTCTTTTCCAAGACTCACCAAAGGAGCAATATTGACATGGAGGATGTACTTGGAGTTCCTTACAGTGGTACCAGTGACTCTGCCCACACCGGCAAACATATCTGATCAGCATCGGAAAACCTTGTCTATTAAGTTATCCCCTCCTGAACCGAGCCAAGTGCAGCAGGGAGATTGTAGCTTTTTTCCTGCTTCACTCGCTCGCCATACGAATGTCAGTAATTTTGATTTTTTTTTTCCTCAGTGTGCCCATTAAATTTTCAGAATTCAAAATAAATACAAGAGGAAGACACTCACTCAGTTGTCAAACCCCATGGAAGTTTAAGCGAGCCAGCAAGTTTAAGAATTGCCACAAATTTGATAGCTTAAATTGCACTGAAACAGAAATAATTTGGCACTGAAAAATCTCCTTCGGTTTGGTGTGTGGTTTTGCTGCCTGTATTTTGTGCTCAAGCTGAGGGACGTTTGTGTGAAGGAATAGAGCAGGTGGGGCCCGAGTACAGGCCAGAGTTTTGGAGAGCAGTGTTTAGTTTAGCAATACATCATGGAAACGGGCCTTCGACCCACCAAGTCAATGCCGACCATCGACCGCCCACACACTAATTCTATGTTATCCCGCCTTCACATCCTACACGCTAGGCAGCAATTTACAGAAGCCAATTAACCAACAAATTAGTACGTCTTTGGTATGTGGGAGGAAACCGGAGAACCAGGAGGGAACCCTCACAGGTCACAGAGAGAACATACAAATTCCGTACAGACAGCACCCATAGTTAGGGTCAAACCCGGGACTGTGGTGTTGTGAAAGAGCAGCTCCACCTCTGAGGCACTGTGCTGCCCCAAAGCTTCTTCACATTGTCCGTCCTAATGACATGTCAGAGAGTCCAAAGTGTTTAATTGTCATATGTACCGAAAATAGAACAATGCAATTCTTACTTCTGCAGCACAGCAGGTCTGTAAACACAGTACAATAACACATAACACAATAATCAAAATAAAGTTCAATAAATTCTCTTGGCTGTGAAAGGGATGGTGTTTGTAAAGATGGAGAAGACAGATACTTCCTTAAATTTAAACTTATTAAAATTTGGAACTCGTCCTTGTTTATCCTTCGACAAGAACAAAAGCTTCATCAAAGATGTAACACCATAGTAAGGGGCCCTGAATGCAATATTTTCTGCAAAATGCCAGAAGGATCTTACCCACAATTGCAAATACTTATAATTCTAGTCTGTTCTGAAAGACTGAATCAATTTGTAATCTTGTGCAGTCTCTCATAATATTTAATTATGCATGGTTTCGAACAGCACGATCTCATAGATTCAATGTGTGGTGCCTTAGCAGTTAAAAGTAATCTCCATGTCATTCATTTCTCTCCTGCCTTTATAATGCTTCTGCTTGGGACATGGTTTTTCTTGAAAATGCAAGAATGAATCTTGATGAATAGACCTCCTGCTTTGCTAACCGTTAAACTGAATAAAAATTAGTTAAAAGTAATGCTAAAATTGACAATCCACAATTTGAAATGAAATCCTGACCTACATGAAGAGGTCTCTTAAATTTGCAAAAGTATCTGTATCTTCATTTAAGTTCCCTGGAAATGAAGGAAGGTGGAGGAAGCACTATAGGAAGCACTATAGGAAGGTGGAAATGTTACTGTTTGCTGCAATGAAAGTCAGTGTGTTTCTTTCTTTCTTTCAATTCCCCTTTCATCCTTTAGAGTTTACCCTTCACTGCGACAGACACAGATTCAGGCAAGGTTAAAAAATTCTTGCAATTTTACAAGTTCCTGACCAATTACGTATCATAACCATGTTGGCAGATGGAGAGCTTTCAGTACACTCGTGCCTTGTCAGTATGAGGGCTCTGTATGTACCAGCTTACTAATCCTCTGCACGGCAGATAGTTATTCTGCAGTCCCAAGCCCATATTATGGGGAACAAAGAAATGGCAGACGAGTTAAACCGTTACTTTGGATCTGTCTTCACTGAGGAAGATACACACAATCTCCCAAATGTTCTAGGGGCTGGAGAACCTAGGGTGATGGAGGAACTGAAGGAAATCCACATTAGGCAGGAAATGGTTTTGGGTAGACTGATGGGACTGAAGGCTGATAAATCCCCAGGGCCTGATGGTCTGCATCCCAGAGTACTTAAGGAGGTGGCTCTAGAAATAGTGGAAGCATTGGAGATCATTTTTCAATGTTCTATAGATTCAGGATCAGTTCCTGTGGATTGGAGAATAGCAAATGTTATCCCACTTTTTAAGAAAGGAGGGAGAGAGAAAACGGGTAATTATAGACCAGTTAGTCTGACATCAGTGGTGGGGAAAATGCTGGAGTCAATTATAAAAGACGAAATTGCTGAGCATTTGGATAGCAGTAAAGGGATCGTTCCGAGTCAGCATGGATTTACGAAGGGGAAATCATGCTTGACAAATCTACTGGAATTTTTTGAGGATGTAACTAGGAAAATTGACAAGGGAGAGTCAGTGGATGTGGTGTACCTCGACTTTCAGAAAGCCTTCGACAAGGTCCCACATAGGAGATTAGTGGGCAAAATTAGGGCACATGGTATTGGGGGTAGGGTACTGACATGGATAGAAAATTGGTTAACAGACAGAAAGCAAAGAGTGGGGATAAATGGGTCCCTTTCGGAATGGCAGGCAGTGACCAGTGGGGTACCGCAAGGTTCGGTGCTGGGACCCCAGCTATTTACGATATACATTAATGACTTAGACGAAGGGATTAAAAGTACCATTAGCAAATTTGCAGATGATACTAAGTTGGGGGGTAGTGTGAATTGTGAGGAAGATGCAATAAGGCTGCAGGGTGACCTGGACAGGTTGTGTGAGTGGGCGGATACATGGCAGATGCAGTTTAATGTAGATAAGTGTGAGGTTATTCACTTTGGAAGTAAGAATAGAAAGGCAGATTATTATCTGAATGGTGTCAAGTTAGGAGGAGGGGGAGTTCAACGAGATCTGGGTGTCCTAGTGCATCAGTCAATGAAAGGAAGCATGCAGGTTCAGCAGGCAGTGAAGAAAGCCAATGGAATGTTGGCCTTCGTAACAAGAGGAGTTGAGTATAGGAGCAAAGAGGTCCTTCTACAGTTGTACCGGGCCCTGGTGAGACCGCACCTGGAGTACTGTGTGCAGTTTTGGTCTCCAAATTTGAGGAAGGATATTCTTGCTATGGAGGGCGTGCAGCGTAGGTTCACTAGATTAATTCCCGGAATGGCGGGACTGTCGTATGTTGAAAGGCTGGAGCGATTGGGCTTGTATACACTGGAATTTAGAAGGATGAGGGGGGATCTTATTGAAACATATAAGATAATTAGGGGATTGGACACATTAGAGGCAGATAACATGTTCCCAATGTTGGGGGAGTCCAGAACAAGGGGCCACAGTTTGAGAATAAGGGGTAGGCCATTTAGAACGGAGATGAGGAAGAACTTTTTCAGTCAGAGGGTGGTGAAGGTGTGGAATTCTCTGCCTCAGAAGGCAGTGGAGGCCAGTTCGTTGGATGCTTTCAAGAGAGAGCTGGATAGAGCTCTTAAGGATAGCGGAGTGAGGGGGTATGGGGAGAAGGCAGGAACGGGGTACTGATTGATAGTGATCAGCCATGATCGCATTGAATGGCGGTGCTGGCTCGAAGGGCTGAATGGCCTACTCCTGCACCTATTGTCTATTGTCTATTGTCTATTTATCTTCAATCAGCCGTACACATTTGAGCTGGAGCTGCTGGGTTGCAATCAGAAATATTATTTTACATGGTGCAAGCAGTCTAATCTGGCATTTCCAATGCACAGTAGCTATGAGAAAAGAAACAAAGTGCTGGAGTAACTCAACAGGTCAGGCAGTATCTCTGGAGAACATGGATAGGTGACGTTTCGTGTCGGGACCCTTCTACCGACATGTCGGAAGAAGGGCCTTGACCCAAAATGTCACATATCCCTGTTCTCCAGAAATGCTGCCTGATCCATTGAGTTACTCCAGCACTGTGTCCTTTTGTGCATGAACCGGCATCGACAATTCTGTTTCATTCATCTGCTATTAACTAAAGAGTACTTTGAAATAATTTGTTATAAGCCGCCTTTATCATATATAATATTTTGCTGCTGAATCAATTGATAACATTTATTTGGTTGTACAACCTTTCCATGAAAACATATCGCAAACGGTATCAAATACACTTTTACTTGCTGCAAACAGTGTGATTTGGGGTTTCCCATGCAGAGTGGCCATGTTTAATCTGTCATTAACTAAAACAAGTATTAGTGCAGTATCAGACCTCCTCCAACCTCATCTATTGCATCCGCTGCTCCAGATGTCAACTTATTTACATCGGCGAAACCAAGCGCAGGCTCGGCGATCGCTTCGCTCAACACCTGCGCTCGGTCCGCGTTGGCCAAACTGGTCTCCCGGTGGCCGAGCACTTCAACTCCCCCTCGCATTCCCAGTCTGACCTTTCTGTCATGGACCTCCTCCAGTGCCATAGTGAGGCCCACCGGAAATTGGAGGAACAGCACCTCATATTTCGCCTGGGCAGCTTGCAGCCCAGTGGTATGAACATCGACTTCTCCCACTTTAGATAGTTCCTCTGTCCCTCTCTTCCCCTCCCTCTTTCCCAGATCTCCCTCTATCTTCCTGTCTCCACCTATATCCTTCCTTTGTCCTGCCCCCCTGACATCAGTCTGAAGAAGGGTCTCGACCCGAAACGTCACCCATTCCTTCTCTCCTGAGATGCTGCCTGACCCGCTGAGTTACTCCAGCATTTTGTGAATAAATACCTTCGATTAGTGCAATACCGTTCACCAACTACTGCAATAAATGTACTCAGCACAGAGTGGAGATCACACCCCACATCCCCTCGACTATACTGCTTAGCCTTGCTCTGCATGATGTTTTCACTGATATTATGCAAGGAGATATCAATAAAATTACAGATATGCAGGAGACGGTCCCTATAGTCATGAATAATTTCCTTTACATATAAAGTTAAATTAATTTTACAGACAATGAATTCTGCCTGTTGGAGCATCACAATTTGTCATTTTATTACCTTACTGTCACTCATTAGATCTCTATCAACAGATACGAAAACCGTGTGGCAATGGGCCTCGGGATGAAATAGCACGGTTGACGCCTCACGGCACCCTTTGTATTTCAAAGCTTAAGACATTTCGGATTCAGATTAGTTTATTGTCACATACACCAGGGTACGATGAATTCCCAGTTCACATGAGGCTCATGGAGCAAACAAGAAATAAATGCAACTTGAATTAATCCAATTCTCTTACCACCGGAACAGCTCCCTGGCCTCACACATTACGATAACAAGGACAGCTACAGCACAATCCAAGTTATTGGCTGTAACTCTCACGGTGGCACAGTGACGCAGCGGTAGAGTTGCTGCCTTACAGCGCCAGAGACCCAGGTTTGATCCTGACTATGGATGCTGGCTGTACAGTGTTTGTACATTCTCCGTAACCACATGGGTTTTCTCAGGTGCTCGGGTTTCTTCCCACACTCTAAAGAGGTGCAAGTGTGTAGATTAATTGGCTTCTGTAAATTGTCCCTAGTGTGTAGGATGCGAAACTGGGATAACGTAGAAATAGTGTGGTTGGGGTAGTTGGGGTGGACTCAGTGGGCTATTTCTATAAACTAAACCTACCCTTCAACATCATAATTCCAACCAATCTCCTGGACTGAAACTTTAGTACCCACTCTGCACCTAGATCCTTGACTTCCTGACCCATAGACCACAAATCAGTATGGACAAGCGTGATTTGGTTTTGATAACATTGGAAATTGTCCCTAGTTCCACTAAACCTATCCTATCCATGTTCCTGTCCAAATGTTTCTTAAACATTGTGACAGCACCTGCCTTAATTACCTCCTTTGGCAGCTCGTTCCACATACCTACCACCCTTTGTGCAAAAAATTGCCCCTTAGGTTCCTTTTAAATATTTCTCCTCTTACCTTAAACCTATATCCTCTGGTTCTCGATTCCCCTATTCTAGGTAAAAGGACCGTGCATTTATGCTATCTATTCTTCTCAAGATCTTGGTCACCCCTATCAGATCACCCCTCATCCTCCCGCGCTCCACGAAATCAAGTCCGAGCCTGCCAAACCTCTTCCTACAGCTCAGGCCCACAAGTCCTGGCAACATCCTCGTAAATCTTCTCGACACCCTTTCCAGCATTAGTTACTCTTCCTTAGTACCTTAGAAGGAATAAATGGAAAGGTGCCAGCAGAACACCAACTTCAATATACCTGGACATGTTTGACTGAACATTTAGAAATAGTAAATTACATTCACCGGGTACTGCACGGAATAGTTCAAAGCCGATGAAGTCAAAGGGTCTCGCTGATCGAGCTCCTCTCGGAGGAAGCAGTGAAGTCAAGTGGAGAAAAAGTAATACACAAAATAATAACCAACGAATATAATCTATTATAATCTCAAAGATCATTGCTTTCAGACAACAATTGGAATAGTGACAGGAGAAGGGAAAATATTTCAGAGGGGCTTACATGCATTATTTTTCACACCATTATATTTTTATAAAGCTCATGATATTCCAAAGCGCACCCATGAATTAGCAGAATGTATTTTATCTGCTCAGGACAAAGATCTGATTTTTTGCATGTCTTTTTGTCTCCTCGGCAGATTTTCATCAGCTTTGAAGGAACACAGTTATTGCATCACCGACCCCGATATTAAAAACCAACACACAGGTTATTGGGTTATGTTTGGAAGTGTACAATGGCAACATTCATATTCTCAATTTATGTCCCTTATCACAGAATTCTCCTGCTCCTCACTTCCCTTCCTATTGGCACGTATGTTCCTCTCTTATTGAAATTTACACCAAAAAAAGCAAAAGGTTGCAAGAGTTGTGCAGATTAATTCCTCTCCCTGCCTGCCCCCATTGCCGGGAGTGAGTCTGCAATACATCAAATTAGAAATCATTGTCAAATATGGTAAAATACATGCAGGTCGATACATAAAGATCTAATTAACATTATATTTATGAGGACTGTATCACAGACTATTAACAATGCCATGACAAATGTGATAAATTAAATATTTATTACAGTATGTTTTATTCCACATTTGTGAATATGCTTCCCTTCATTACAAATGCCTGCCGTCTGGAACTATTTGTCTTGACTGTTGCTGAAACATTACCCTCCCTATTATTTTCCAGCAAAGAAGCGTTATTCAATAAACCTCAGCAGACGAAACAGCTAGTCTATTAACATTTACCAAGCCTTTTAGCTTTATCGAAGATAATAAAAATCCATTTACAAATGAAACATCAATAACCTACATCCTTCCATTTCAATGTCAATTTCTTTTTGTCTGAGGGGGGGGGGGGGGGGGGGAAGCCTTAATTGGATCAGAATGTGTTAAATGAAGTTTTTACAGCGCAAGCCCTCAATTCCCCAGACCTCTTGATGTCAATTCTCCGAGCAGTAAAATTATTAAAACCATATATTACCGTAATGCTTGAATACATTTCTTTGGGGTTCATTACACTTTTATTGCTATTTGGGTTTTACATTCATTAATCTATTTGGGGAGCTTCTCGCCGACAACACTGTGCTTCAGCGGGAAGTAATCGTGCAATGATCTTCAATTTTATAAGCATATTTTTCAATAATCGAAAACAAAAGGTTACTTCGAAGAATGAATTAAAATTACAAATTTTGGAACTAAATCTCCTATGCCCCCCAGTATGTGTACATAACACTTTGCTGAAGATTTAGAATTAGAAAATGATGCAAACCAGAAAAGTCGTCGATGAACACCAATTTCCCTCCGGTCCCCCACCCTCTCTACTGGAAGGGGCAAAATTGAAGATCAGCTATTTAGGGCCTGCTGACT